>NC_133664.1:68436246-68736246 GCF_037893015.1 Macrotis lagotis | reverse complement strand
AAGTATCAAGTAGTACTCCACTTTTTTCTTTTTTTGAAAATATAACCTTTCATCTTGTGGCTATACTTTATTCACAAAATGTTCTCTCTGTCTCCATTTTCCAGATAAGGAAAATTCTGGATTTGGGGATAGAGGATCTGGGCTCAAGTCCTACCATGCCATTTATGTGATAATGGGTAAGACATAACCTCACTGGCCCTCGTTTTACCCATTTGTAAAATGAAGGGATTAGATTAGATAATCTAAGTTCTCTTCCAGTTCCAAAATCCATGAACCTGAGCACCACAAGAGTGTAAATGATTTGCCCAAGGTTATATGGCTAAGATACAGTGATGAGTGGTTCCAGTAGACCTGATAGTATCTACAAGATGAATTATTGTGGATTGATAGAAAGCTGGTGGTTTGGCATCCTAGATCTTTAGAGCTATAAAAGATCTCAGAGGTTATCTAATGTAATGGTTTAATTTTGCAGTTGAGACCCAGAGAAGTTAAGTAACTTACTTCAAAGTTACACAGCTAATAAGCATCTTAAGTTAGATTTGAACCCAGCTCCCCCTCAGTCCAATTCAACATTCTGACCATGAAAGAGACACTTCACAAAGAGCAGACAGAATTCTTAAAAGAATAGGACCAGAATCTTAGCTGCCTGACTCTTATACCCATGTTCTACTGGGATGCATTGCTGTTTCCTACCTATTGGTGCTCCTTCTAAGCCACAGCTTGTAGGAGCAGAAAATAAACAGAGAAATCCTGAGGCAGAAACAAAGAAGGGCTTTTTAATACTAAGGAGAATAGATCACAAGGTGGAAAATATTACATTTTTATTTTCACTAACTTTTAACCAAAATTTTCTTCTATTATGATTTTCAATTAATAAGCATTATTCTTTGTTTTAGTTTTTTGTTTTTTTACAAGGCAGATGGGGTTAAGTGGCTTGCCCAAGGCTACACAGCTAGGTAATTCTTAAATGCCTGAGGTCGGATTTGAACCCAGGTCCTCCCGACTCCAGGGCCGGTGCTCTATCCACTGCACCACCTAGCTGCCCCTAATAAGCATTATTCCAAGAAAGGGCTTTTTACTCAGATTGCTAAAAGCATCTATAATTTGTCCCCACTTCATTTTCTAGGTGAGGAAACTGTGTCCCAGAGAATGCAACCAAAGTCACACAGAGAGAAATGGTGGAGTCAGGATTCTCTATTCCTCTGGATTTACTGCTCTTCCCCACTTCATCATACTCCTAGAACATACACCCACCAGGTTTCAAGGACTTCATTGAAGGTGGGATGATGTCATAGGATGTGGAAGGAGGTGTGGGAAAAGATCATCACAGAGGAGAGTAATTCAACAGAAAAATAAAAGAGGAAGAGGGAATCATATCTCGGTGGAAGGAACTACAGCAAAGTTATGAGGAATTCCTTGAAAGGAATAAAAGATAAGAGTTTGTTGAGGAACAGCAAAGTATCAGTGGGGTAGGGAATATGTCTGGGTCGGGGGTAGGCGATGTGGTACAGAAAACAGTCCTTTGATGAATAATTCCTTCCTAATAATTAACTTGTTTTTTTTTTTTTTTAACAAAGCAGGACTGCTAATGGCAGGATTTGAGGGAAGTCCTAATTTTCTCCTTGTTGTCAGGGACTAAGGAGGAGAAGGAGGAAAGGAAGAAATGGAGGAGGAGGAGGAAGACACCATTTTACATTTGAATGAACTGTTGATCACAATGGGAGGATAGGATCCAAAGATCATTCTATTCCCCCTTAAAAGTAATTACCTTTTAGGTAAGAAGACTTCTCAATTGACTCAATAAAAACCAATGGGTGAAAGTCTTGGCCATGTCCTAAGAAGTTTGTTTAAAAGTGTGGGGGGGTATTTCACACCCAGAGTTTCCAAGGATCTGAAAGATAAAGGAGTGGCCATGCAGAACTGATCCAGGATCAAGTAATAGCAAGGCAACCAGCAAAAGGAGAAAGAGAAGGTAAACACTGAGATATGGCAGAGAACAAATATTGAGGAGGGGCATGGACTCTACAGGTATATAAGAGCAAAACATATGAGCTGCCACTACCAATGTATTCACCAATATAACATAGTTTTCTTTTAATTCTTCATTTTTGAAGAAGACCATGACGTAAGGGAGGTGAAACCTTGATAGGCATCTGAGTTGGACTTGAGAGAGGAGGATGCTGTGCTAAGTCACCAACCTCACTTTCTCCTCTGGAGCCATCTGAGTCCAAGTGGTCAGATATGAATCACGACGATTGGAGATCCCCTGGCTGCAAGTCAATCAGGGTTAAGTGATTTGCCCAAGGTCACACAGCTAGTAAGAATCAAGTGTCTGAGGGCTGGATTTGAACTCTTGTCCTCCTGACTCCTGCTCTATCCACCATAACACCTAGCTGCCCTATTCACCAACTTAACGATCTAGAGGAGTCCCATAGAAATATCTGCTCTTTCTCCAACTTCTCCTTTCAGCATCTGTCCACAGACACCATAATATAATCCCTTGTCTTGTTAGCCAGATGTTAGCAATAATCTGAAATTTTCCTCAATCACACTGAAGCCCAGGGTTAACTAAGGATAGATAGACATATAAATTTAAATAGAGGTCCTTAAGAGTTTTTTTTAAACTGGGAGCTCAGACTGATTGTGTAATGAATGACATTTTATTTGAAATAAACTCAAGTCTTAGAAGAAAGAATGCTGGGGACCTTAGGTACTATTTAATTACCTCTAGGCTTACAACTAAAGATTGTAATGAGGTGTTATAAGAGGATCAAGAAATGGAAGTCTCAGAGAGGATGACGTTGACCTTCACATTCTATAGTTACAGAAACTGAGTTCTAGAGAGAAGTAAAATTGCTTAGCCAAGATCACACCGGCTGAAAGTAAGAAGCAGGACCCTTGACTCCAGTGGCTAAGAGCATGGGTCCAGGTGGCAACTGGATGATGAAACTCCTGGGACTGACAGAAAGTGACTCACTTTGGAGCTGAGGAGGAACCACTCTTTCTTTGGCCCAGTAGGGTGTGTGTGTGTGTGTGTGTGTGTGTGTGTGTGTGTGTGTGTGTGTGTGTCTGTGTGTGTCTGTGTGTGTATGTGTGACAGAGAGAGAGAGAGACAGACAGACAGACAGACAGACAGACAGAAAGAGAGACAGGGAGACATGGAGACAGAAAGAAGGGGAAAGAAGAAAAGGAGAGACAGACAGAAATAGAAAAGAGGAGGGGGAGTGCAGCTGTGAACCAATCTAGACCCTTGTTTGGACCAAAAGAACTGGGGAGATGTAGCCTGTCTCATGAAGAGAGAAAGGAATGGAGGAGGAGGCCCATGTTCAGACCCTGGAGCATGTCTCTAAGCCCACTTGATTTTGTCATCCATTGATAGTAAGGCTCTGAAAACAGCGTGTGTTAGAATATCTCCTCTCCATCAAGTACTTATTGTATGCATTAAGCCAATGCCACATATTTATTATGGCAACTTCATGAAAGGATTCCTGAACTTGAACTTGGAGTTCAAAAGAGACTGAGGTTCTAATCCTGCCTGTATGACCCTGAGCAGTTACTTTACCTCTCTGAGGCTTATTAACTTAATGAACTTTAGTCAAAATCAATGACTTTTCAGCTGCCTCCAACTCTTTGAGATTACATTTGAGATTTTCTTGGCAAAGATACCGGAATACTTTGTTGTTTCCTTCTCCAGTTCATTTTACAGATGAGGAAACAGAGAAAAGTAGGTTTAAATGCCTTGCCCAGGGCCACACAGAGAATAAGTATCTGAGGTCTCAGGTCTTCCTGGTCCTAGGTCTGGTGCTCTTTCTACTGTTCTGCCTAACTGTCTATACATGAATCATATTCCTGGTGCCTCATTATGACCTGAAAGTTATTTGGTTAGCTAGTATTTATTTAGAGTGTGCTGAGTTTCAGGCATGTGAAGCACACACATTTGGTGGGCCAGCTTCTGGAAGAGTCTGATGATGCAGAGTAGAGGGACCCAGCTCCCCATTTCAAAGCATGTACAGGCATTCTGTAACATTTTCAAAACTATCTGTTTCCTGCATGGTGAAAAAAGGCCTTTTGATTGGCTGCTGAGTCAGAATTGAGCATTCATTCAAAAGACAGGAAATGGCCAAAGTAGTAAAGTCTCTTCTCTTCCCTGTCTTTCAAGTGAGGAAGATGAGCTACTATGGGACTCTGGAGAGGAGAGAGTTTTCAGGTTCTCTTCCCTGGACCTGTAGAGAAAAACTCCTACTGCTTCTGAGAGAGGTGAAGGAGTACTGAAGATGAAACATATTAAAATATGATCCATTCCTCCAGATTACAGGCTCAAAGATTGGAAGTGCCACTAGAGACCATGTCAGTTTTCAGGTAGCTGAATCCAACCGACCAGCATAGACTAGGTGGGTCACTCAATAATCAGGAAACTTAAGCCCATATTCTCCAGGGGTTGAGGTGATATAGGGGTGACTGGCCCTCTAACTCAAGGGGTCATTTTCTATTTCTGTTTTTACTATATTTTCTCAGTAATTATCCCTTTGGAAAAAAACTAATTAATGGATGTCAATTGGTCAAATGACATTGGGTATTAGTTATTGGAGAATATTGATGATACAGGGGAGATATTAACTGTAAAACACTCGTCAGATTCAATCAATAATAAGGCAAAGACTCTCAGGTGTAGTCTTGCTTTGAGGATCCAACTTGCAGTAAAAGTGGGAGGCTGTATCCTGCTATGTTCAGGGTAGGATGAGGTGGGGCAGCTAACTCATTTGTATAAGTATGAGTTGGGATAAGGACCCCCAGAACTTACAAAGGCTAAACAGTTACCCATGATCTCCCTATATTTAGACTGATATCTGTATATATACATCTATTTACATTTATTTATAGATATAAATATAGCTAAATATAGGATATATATTTATTTTATTTATTCATCTTTATCTATATATCTCTCTATATACATATATATACACAGTTTGTCTAGATATGTATAGGCAAGATAGACATATAGAAGCATAGATGTTGATATAAATTTAGATATCTGTTCATATCTATAGATATCTATTTCTATATTTGCCTATATAGTTAGACAAATTATATCTTTTTCTCTTTGGATATGTATAGATAGATAAGATAAATATCTACAGATATTCAAAAATTTGTAGATATCTACAAACATCTATATAGATCTATCTAATAGAACTATGTAGCTCTAGAACCATGTCTACATTTCTATATCTATATAAACACATATTATATTACATATTATATGAAATAGATGATATTATATAATACAAATGTAAACATATGCTTATATACTTATAGATCTACATAGATCTATCTATAGATGTATATAGATATATCAAATAGAACCATCTATAGATCCATGTAGATATATCAAATAGCTCTATAAATATGCCTCTGTAGAACTAGTTGTATATCCACATCAGGAGTTTCTCACTTTTTTTCTGCCCAGGGTCAATTATATATTTATAATATCATTCATGGGTCATACAAAATTATAAACTTAAAAATTAGTCTGCTGTGTAGCTCCTAGATTTATTGAATTTTGAGTCCCATCTGCAGTTGCCTTGGCAGTGTCAGACTACATGATTTCATGAGTCTTATACTGCTCTTGGGTCAGATGTTCTCCACCCTGATCTACATGGAAATATTGATATATATTTATATTTTTCTATCTAGATGTAGATACAAATAAGACTGAGATGTAGCTATTCATATGATAGCTTATTTAAATATACAGGGATCACTTATATAGGTTCTAAGAAAGATCTGTTTATTTAAACTACTTACCCTCTGAGAAAGCAAAGGGACATAGAAGCACAATTGATATACAACTAATAGCCTATGTGGAATTAGGTATTTCTAAGAACAACTCTCTAGATCTGATAGTACATGGACTAGGGAGAAGTCAGTTGCTACAGAATCACTGTTATTTTTGGTGTTCTGTCATTGGAAAGGACTTCTACTTACTTTTTTTGTTATTTTTTGCAAGGTGATGGGGTTAAGTGACTTGTCCAAGGTCACACAGCTAGGTAATTATTAAGCTAAGTTAGTATTGTGTCTGAGGCTAGATTTGAACTCAGGTCCTCCTGACTCTAGGGCTGATGCTCTATCCACTGTACTACCTAGTTGTCCCTGATTACTTCTTGCTATGCCTGAGCATCACTTAAGGAATGCAGGAAAACAGACCAGAGTAAGTTAAACTTGGAGGAAAATTCTTTCCACCCAATTCACCATCTTGCTTCTCCTGGTCTTCCTCTGTCTCTGACACTGAAAGCTTCAGCCCAAGCTTGTGGTGGATGAGAGATTATGTGAAATTCTCCTCTGTCTCTTCTCTCTCTCTCTTTGATTTTTGGCTTGGTAGGCATGCTGAACCCGAGGCACAAACCCACACTGTTCAGACAGAAATGGACATTTAGTGACCTATAGTTTTAGGAAGGGGGCATCTAGGTGGCACAATGAATAGAATGCCAGCCCTGGATCAGGAAGACCGGAGCTCGATTTCAGCTTCAGACATTTACTAGCTGTGTGACCCTGGGCAAGCTGTTATTTCCTTCAATTTCCTCATCTGTAAAATAAGCCGGAGAAGGTAATGGCAAGCTGTTCTAGTATCTTGGCCAAGAAAAAACTTGCTTCTCCTAGTCCTCTTCAAAAAAATCCCAAAGGGGGATCACGATGGGGCAACTAGGTGGCACAACGGATAGAGACTTGGGCAAGTCACTTAACTCCATTGCCTTGCAAAAATAACAACTACAGCAAAAGGTCATATAGATTTGGACATGACTAATTGCCTAAATAACAGCATATTAGAAAGAAAGAAAAGTTTTATGTCTCTTCTTTAATTATCTGGTGAAAGAAAAACCAGAAAATATATGGAATTTGTATATTTCCCTAAGAAATCATATTTTAAGAGGAAACAGTGACTAGGGAAGGAGACAAAACCAGGGGAAATATTCAGTTTAATTAAAAATCAGAGAGCATTTAAAAAATACAGTGGTTCCGAGTGTTCCATATGAATTCTGACTCTAAGCCACACATTCAGAAATGTGGGACTTGTCAGTTAATTAAATTTGCATGCAACTCAAAAGGAATAAGAGGAAAAGAAAATATTAAAATGTAGGCTAAAACGATCTGATCTAAAAGGACACATCCACCCATGAAGATTAATATTTGTTTCCTTCCTCTTCTGCTCTGATGGTAATTAGGAACCCAGCCAGAATAACTAAAAAAAGATCTGAAAGAAAAGGAAGTGCTTAGTTTGAATGTTCAGTAGATTTACGGTCAATGTGCCCAGCAGCCCATCATGTTTTCCTTTTCTAGCCAATGTCTTAGGGGATTCTTTGAAGGGCATGCATACTGCACCCCAAACTTTCCTAGGCTGATTTGTTATAGCCTATCTCCCCACCCCAACCCAGAGTGCCTCATCTTGTGTTACACCCTATTTGGGCAAAGGGTTTGGAGAAAGGACTGTAGGCAGCACCATTGTTCGATTGGTTTCTTCACTGTGAAGTTCTGTTGGGCAAAAATGAGGAAGCCATCAAAGTTCCAGACCCTGCCTTTGAGGATCTTTCTCAGCCTGCTTCATTAGTTTTTGAATGACCGACACCCCAGGGTGAGAAAACCAAATGAAATCTCCCTTGGCCTTCTCCCAGAGTCAGTAGTTTACTATTATTAGATTGTGATGATAAATGAGTTGGACTAGATACTTTCTTTTTTGATTTAACTAGCTAATCCCTTATGAAAATAATCCATAGAGAAACAATCTTCCCAATTCAGATTTCCCCTGGAGAAAGCTTCTAGGATATTTCTATCCTAGCATTTAAATCTTTTTTTAATGTAATATCAGCAAAAGAAGACTTAGAAAATAGAAAGTACCAGAATGAAACTTTATTGGTTCCAGATATGGAAGGGTTCAGAATGCATATTAAAAAAACCAGTGTCTCTCTAACAGTCCTAACAGAAAACAGAAATATATTCCTCTCCTATGAAACCAGTAGTTCACAATTTGAGCCCCCTTTAAATGACAAGTTAAATAACTTACTCAAGGTCAAACACATCATATACATCAGACAAAATTTCAGTAAAAATGTTCCAACTCCAGAATCAATATTATTTCCATCATACCATGCTGGGTTCTGGTCAGGATCAGAGGAATTATAGTGCCAAGGTCTATATAGAGCTATTACTTTGCCTCTTTCCAAAATGCTCTCCTCCAGAAAGATGCCAGAGGTTCTGTTATTTTCTAGAATTAAGCTTGTGAGGGGATTGGATGGGGGAGGCTTTTGAACAGGGCTTCCTACTTACTTTTTTCATAATCCTTGGCATGGTCTGATTGACTAACTTCAGATAATTGCAGATGCATTAGACATGAGTTTACAGATGAATTCATTATATTGTGCCAACCATGAGCTATGTACTCTAAGTGGTTCACAAATATTGTCTCAATTGAGCTGTGAATCAACCCTGAAAGGTAGATTCTATTTTTAACTCAATTTTACAATTGAGGAAAATTTTGATTATTTTTATTTCACTGAGGCAAATAGGTTAAGTGACTTGTCTAGGGTCACATAACTAATAAGTGTTTGAGACCAGATTTTATTCTCAGGTCTTCTTGACTCTAGGTCCAATATTTTATCCCCTAGGCTACCTAGATGCCTCTTCATGCTTCAATATAAAGGAATTACAATGTTATTCCAGCAGTTCTCCTGAGCTATCTTTAAAACTCAACTCAGGGGCGGCTAGGTGACATAGTGGATAAAGCACTGGCCTTGGAGTCAGGAGTATCTGGGTTCAAATCCGGTCTCAAACACTTAATAATTACCTAGCCGTGTGGCCTTGGGCAAGCCACTTAACTCCATTTGCCTTGCAAAAAAAAAGAAAAGAAAAGAAAAACCTAAAAAAAAACTCAACTCACTCTTCCTTTTGAGGAGAAGGCGAGTGAGAATGTCAACCTTCTCCAACTCACCAGGAGCTGTGATTTTAAATATGGGACAGTCATCCTCCCCCATAGAGCAGCTCTTCAAATCAAGGGGAAATCCAAGGCTAAAAAAGGGAGCTGTGTTTTGGGGAAACTAAAAGAGACTCTTCAGAGTTAACTGGAAGGAGAAATATGGCCCTCTCTATTTAAAAGAATTTTAAATCCTTAAAAATCAAATAATGACAATAATTTATATATACAGTTAAAATATATTTACTTGGTTTTTTTTAGGTTTTTGCCAGGCAAATGGGGTTAAGTGGCTTTCCCAAGGTCACACGGCTAGGTAATTATTAAGTGTCTGAGGTCGGATTTGAACTCAGAGACTCCTGGGCCACCTAGCCACCCCAAAATACAATTACTTGTAAAACCTCCCTTCTCCCTCACCTTTCATCTACTGATCTATTTCCAAACTTTATTAATTTTACCCTGACCTGGCTCTCTCCTCCAAGTCTTCTGTTCTTTTCTCGTTGACATCAATTTGGTTCTGATTGTCACTACCCTCCAGCTCCACTCTCGACCTTTCCCTGTCCATGGATCTATCAACATGATCTTTTACACAGATCTGCGCTCCTCATTCAATCAAAACTTCTCAGTTGTTCCTTGCTACTATTTAATCAGCCTATAGGGAGAGGGCTCCTAATCTGGGGTCCCACAGATTCCCAAGGAGTTCATAAGTAGATTTCAGATTTCCCGATTTTTAAAAAATATTTTGATAACTATATTTCACAGCTAGGTGATTCAGTGGATAGAGAATCAGTCCTGGAGTCAGTAAGACTCATCTTTATGAGTTCAAATCTGGCCTCAGAAACTTACTAGTTGTATGACCTTGGACAAGTCACTTAATCCTAGTTTGCCTCAGGTTCTTCAGCTGTAAAATGAGCTGGAGAAGGAAATGGCAAACTACTTTAGTATTTTTTCAGATTTTATTTATTTTCAGTTTTACAATTTTTCCCCCTAATCTTACTTCCCTCCCCCCACCACCCTCAGAAGGTAATTTGCCAGTCTTTACATTGTTTCCATGGGATACATTGATCCAAACTGCAATCTAATATTTTTGCCCAAGAAAACCCCAAATAGGATACAACTGAAATACAACTGAAAGAACAATAACAAGAGCAAAGTATATTTTGATAAAATTGGTTCACTGTAAACTTTTTTAAATTTGTGTACTTAAAAACATTATTCCAAGAAGGAGTCCATGGCTTACACACACACACACACACACACACACACACACACACACACACACACGCAATGCTAAGAATACCTGCTATAGGATCTTTTGAAGAGAAGCAAAAATAGAGGAGCATCTTTAACACTGTCACTATAATGTCTCTGATACTCCTGTGCTTCTTGGGGTATCATGATGCAGTTGGTTCACTGGCTTGGGAGTCTGAAGACCTGCATTCAAAATCTGCTTCTGCACCACATTAGTGTGTGACTTTGGCTAATCCTTTCCAGGGCTGCAGTTTCTTTCATTGTAAAATGAGGAATCTGTATCTCTGTAGTCCTGTCCAGCTCCAAACCTATACTTCTGCAGCAAAACCACAGAATATTAGAGCTACAAGTATGAATTCCTCAGTCTGCACTTTAAGAATCCCTGAAATCTAACCTCAATCTGCCTTCCAGCTGTTATTTCACCTCCCTCCTCTCCAGATGTTGCATACTGAAGCCAAGCCAGACCTCTCTCATGTCTGAGTTTTTGCTTAGACTATTCCTCATGCCTTCTATAATGTCTTCTTATCTCTACCCATGGAGTTCCTACCAATCTTTTTGTTGTCTGTCCTTCCTCAGAAGACCAAAGACATCAGGAAGGTGATGTCTTGACTTGCAAGTGAGTTGGGTTTAAGTGAGGCAGAGCTATGCAACATCATCAGCCTCACTCTCTCCTCCAGAGTCATGGGAGTCCAGTGGCAAGACATAGGTCAAGAGACTGGAAATGATCTCACCAATCTTTTAAAGCCCAGATGAAATGTTATCTCTTTCAACAAGGTCTCTCTTGTGTGTAAAGATCCTTAGGTCTCTTAGACCCTCCCTAGCCCTCATGGGATACTTCTCATCTACCTGTTTTTAAGATTAAAGATATTAATTTGTATGATAATTTTTGTGTATGTGCCCACTTTCCCTGCCAGATTGCAGGCTCTGGCAAGTCAAAAACAATGTCATTTCCAAGCTTTTCATACCCCAACCCAATCCCAGGAGGCACTGGATTGATATTTGCTAAAACCCTAGCACATCAATTCTTTTCCAATCCTCAAGACAACTCCTGTGAATTAGAAATGAAAATAAATTTGACAACAAAGATAAAATGCAATACAGGTAATATAGGTCTGATATTACAACAGTAGGGCAATTGCACTGTGTTCTAAGATTCACAAAATCCTCTCCATACATTATGCTCTTTGATCCCTCTAACAACCTGAGGTTGGAAATTACTCTTCCCATTTCCCAAATTAGGAAACAGTAAAAGGACTTGCCCAGGGTCACACAGCCAGGAAATTTAAGAGGTGATATTTCAACCCAGGTTCCTTCTGATTTTTTTTGTCTATCTTAAGCTACCCCAGTAAGGGATAACTAATATCATTTTTATTCCTAAGGGGGCAGGGAGACACTTTTTTAGAAAAGTTGCTGAGTATCTTAGGTGTCTGAGAAATGATTCTAGGGAGACCTTCTCTAGGGGAAGGGGCTGAACTGCGAAGTATATTCCCTGGTCAGAGGAGGCAAAAGAACTTGTAAAGGCTCTTGTCTGAAATAGGAGAGGTTCTTTTACAAAAGGAAGAAATAGATGCTAATCAGGTAAGGACAGGTTTGGTTCAAGTTCCAGGAAAGCCCCATGCAAACCTGAATTGAACAAACAGTATCCGAGCTTCCTGGCTTAATATGAGAGTTACAGAAAAGACAAAACAAGATTATCCATGAATCAGGGTGCTTCTCATTTACTGATATTTATATGGATGAAGATTTCAGAGTGGAAAACTTGGATTCATCAGAGAGAGAGAGAGAGAGAGAGAGAGAGAGAGAGAGAGAGAGAGAGAGAGAGAGAGAGAGAGAGAGAGAAGGTGTGTGTGTGGGGGTTGGTGGCATGTCAGCTCAGTATCAAATAATATATAAAAATTGCCCCAGATCAAGTCCTAACCAAAAAGGAGACAGACATAGTTGGGCAAGCCTCCAAGTCCCAGAATGAAAGGGGAAATGAAATTGAGATGGTAACAGCTGTTAAATAAATAGGAAGACCACTTGGGGTTGGAAGGCAAAATAGAAAGTGTAGGTTTCAAGAAGAAGAGGGGTTGCATGAAGAAGATGGATTTCAAAGGGGGTGCAGAATGGAAACCAAGTAGAAATAAGAAAGAAAAATAGCTAGACATGAGACTAGTGGAGCAAACTTTGGAAAGCATGGATGAGAGTAGTGGAACAAACATGAGGAAAAGAGACAGTAAACTCCTGCTAGAAGGAACATCAGAGATGAAACTAGGGTTGAGAGGTCTAAACTTTGCACCAGGGCATCAAAGGGTAGTTAGCAAGAATATTTAGTTAATATGGGAAATGATCTGCTAGCAGACTTGGGGAAAGCTCAGAAATTATTTGAAAAATAGTTAACTGGAAAAACAAAATGTAAACATAATACACTTTTAAATTTAATCTGCATTATTCACATTTTTTCCAACACTTTCATGAGTCTAGACAATCAAAAAAACAATACATCAGACCCTGATTTGTAGCATTTGCTTCTGAGTGATTTCTAAGATGCCCATGTTCACAATAAAAATTTAATAATCTGCTTTGTCTAAGTTCAAATCTGACCTCAGACACTTACTAGTTGTGTGACCCTGGGCAAGTGATCTAACTTTTCTTTGCCTCTTCACCTATAAGATAGGGATAATCATAGAAATTACCTGTCAGACTTATTGTGAGGATCCAAAGATTGTAAGACCCTTAGCAGATACAGTTCTATAGAAATCTTGCCCATTAACTATTAGAAGTCAAGATGGTAGAAAGGAATTTAGATAGAATTCAGAGTTCTTGCCTTTTGAGAACTTGTAACTCAGGAGAAAATAAGACATATGCAAATGATTTAGGAAGCTACCACCTTTGCCCCTTTCTTGTTGGCATTTATATTGCTTTCTTGAGTTTCAGAGCAATTTTCCTAGCTTGCTTATAGTGATGGGGGTGGGGTGGGAGGGTGGTGGTTTTGAGAATCAGATAGGTAAATGAAAGGGAGTGTGAGCATTTTTTCCCTCAGAGGCAGGTGTAGACTGGGTAGGGACCACAGAGGAAGGGAAGAAGTAGATGCAATTTCCCCAGATTCAGCTAAGAATGAAGGCTAGAGACTGTTCATTGAGAAGAACCTGGAGTCAGTGGGGTGGGAGGACTTTGGGGCACACACAGAACTAGAATGTAGTACCTGGCCCAGAGGGATATCTTATTTGAAAGGGACAATGACACTTCCTTAAGGAAAGTCAAAGATGGAGGTGGCAGTTACTACAGACTGAAGTAGGCTGACATGATTAGCAAGACTGAGTAAATAACAAATGGTCCAAAGAGAAAAAAATAATGCCTTGTGGTCTGGAAATTATTAACAGCTGAGTGACAAGGGATAACTGGAGGAGAAAAAGAAACTAGAAGGACAGGAAATCTTAGCCTCAAGATCCAGAAGAGAAGCCGAAACCCAGGAGCAAAGGGGTACAGAGTGTGATGTGGAAGGACAAACTGGAACTGTGTGTGTGTGTGTGTGTGTGTGTGTGTGTGTGTGTGTGTGTGTGTGTGTGTATGTGTGTGTGTTAAATTTCAGTCCTGAAGTGGCACTGTAGTTAGGAGTGACTATAGAGGTCCCTGAGGGAAGGTGGGGTTCCCATGATGGATTCCTTGTGAACTTTGACATGTTCTTTTCTCTATTCTTGAATGTGATAAACCATTCTATATTCTGTGCATCGGTAGACCTTAGTTTCTTGCAATGGTACTGAAGATCCCCCTAGGAGAAAACTACAAACAAATCAGATTCTGATGTTCTCAAAGAGGCTTTTGGGTAGGGGCAAATTAGCTATAGAGAGTATTAATTCCTAACGAATCCTCCAGATTGAACTCAGAGCCATAAATGTTCAGAGATTCTATTTTGGGAGAACAGATTGTTAGTAATCTAGGATCAATGTTTCATGGGCTGCTAGGTGGTGCAGTGAGTTGAGCATTGGGTTTGAAATCAGGGAGCTTCATCTTCATGAGTTCAAATTCCCAACCTCAGACATTGATAATCTGGGAAAGTCATTTAATTTTGTTTGCCTCAGTTTCCTTAGCTTTAAAATGAGCCAGAAAAGGAAATAGCAAACCACTGTAGTATCTTTGCCAATAAAAACTCAATTGGAGTTATGAAGACATGGACACGAATGAACAATAACCACATTTACCTGCTCTACAAAACTTAATCCCAAATGGGTTACTTCTCAGTGCCCTGAACCAATTGATGTGCTTTCACTGAGACATGTTACTGATTTTATTTTTTATTTTTTGGTAACTTTTTTTGAAATCAAAATAATACAAACTGTCAATATAATAAAGATTCATATAAATACTTTATCTGTGCTTATAAACAAGTGAGAAGGAGGCAGCTTCTGGGGCTGCGAAGCTCCCAAACATTCTATAAATTAAATAAACTGGTGAAGAGGATCCTCAAGACCAGGGAGTCAGGATTATGCAGGTACTGATTTTATAATGCATCCATTCTTAGCTTTTCTCAGTCAGGGCCAACAGTCTGAACATAATTACACTGATCCCTCTTGCTTAAGGTTCTGTCAGCTGCATGTCCCAGGATTTCCACCTGGGGGTGGCTTTAAGGGAAAAATATCTTGCACATATTCTTTGGATTCATTTTTTAGAAATTATTTATTTATTTATTTAAGGCAATGAGGTTAAGTGACTTGCCCAAAGTCACACAGCTAGGCAATTATTAAGTGTCTGAGGTCACATTTGAACTCAGGTCCTCCTGACTCCAGGGTCAGTACTCTATTCACTGTGCCACCTAGCTGCCCCATATTCTTTACTCAATAAATAGTCAATTTAATCAGCACACAAATATGGTGGCATATTCCTTGGCTCAGTTTTGATACATAAAAATCTATTGACTGAAACAGAACTGGTATTTAAACATAGATCCACTAACTCCACATCCAATGTTCTTCCCACTGTACTATGCTTATTATCATTATCATCATCATCATTATCACCATTATTATTATTATTAATTATTTTAGGGTTTTTCAAGGCAATGGGGTTAAATGGCTTGCCCAAGGCCACACAGCTAGGTAATTACTAAGTGTCTGAGGCTGGATTTGAACTCAGGTACTCCTGACTCCAGGGCCAGTGCTCTATTCACTGTGCCACCTAGTCGCCTCTTATCATTATTTTTAATCTACTAGTAAAAGACTCAAAAAGAAAAAAAAATGCTGTGGAACATTTGGGTGATAGAGAGTACAAGTCAACAATTATAAACCATGTTGTTGCTAGTCCATGGGCTGCAATATTGTTCCATCTTCCTGGGGACTCTTTGTCATGCAGTCATGGGGTTCAGTTTTGGAAGAGGCAATAGGGAGTTAATCTCTTTTCCTTCATTATACCTCCAAGTTGATGGGTAGTGGGGAAGTGGGTGGAAGGATAGGCTATTTATACATTGGGTTGGCTCATTTTTAGGAACTCTATAAAGGTCTGGGGGTGGGGGAATAACAGATACTCAATGAACAATATGAATAAAATGTGAGAGTTTTTTTCCAGGATACATAGCAATCGCTTAACAAATGTTATTGATTAATTTCTCTATACACTCACACAAAATGCCTAACACACATAAAAGTCAGATGCATGTAGTGACAAAACACTCCAAACAATAACTCATAATTACAGCTATATTTTCTTGGAACGTGGTGAAATAAAACTATCAAAACATAACTTGTTTTTGGTTTTCCTCAAGAGACAATTTCTTTTAATTTTTTTTTTTATTAAAGATTTTATTTGAGTTTTACAATTTTCTCCCCAATCTTACTTCCCCCGCCACGGAAAGCACTGTCAGTCTTTACTTTGTTTCCATGTTGTGCCTTGATCCAAATTGGGTGTGATGAGAGAGAAATCATATCCTTAAGGAAGAGACAAGAAGTCTAAGAGGTAACAAGATCAGACAATAAGATATCTGTTTTTTTCTAAATTAAAGGGAATAGTCCTTGAACTTTGTTCAAATTCCATGACTCTTTATGTGGATACAGATGGTATTCTCCATCATTGCAGACAGCCCAAAATTGTTCCTGATTGTTGCACTGATGGAATGAGCTAGTCCATCAAGGTTGAACATCACCCCCATGTTGCTGTTAGGGTATACAGTGTTTTTCTGGTTCTGCTCATCTCACTCAGCATCAGTTCATGCAAATCCCTCAGGCTTCCCTGAAATCCCGTCCCTCCTGGTTTCTAATAGAACAATAGTGTTCCATGACATACATATACCACAGTTTGCTAAGCCATTCCCCAATTGGAGGACATTTACTTGATTTCCAATTCTTTGCTACCACAAACAGGGCTGCTATGAATATTTTTGTACAAGTGATGTTTTTACCTTTTTTCATCATCTCTTCAGGGTATAGACTCAGTAGTGGTATTGCTGGGTCAAAGGGTATGCTCATTTTCGTTGTGTAGTTGAGCGTAGTTTGGGCATAGTTCCAAATTAAGAGTCAATTTCTTAAGGAAAGTCATAGATGGAGATGACAGTTACTACAGTGTGAAGTAGACAGCACTGACACCATTAGTAAGAGATTGAGTGATACCAAACAACAAAGGGACCAAAAAAGGAAGAATAATGCTTTGTGTTCTTTGCACTGTCTAAACAATTTCCTTCAAATCCAAACAAATCCTTCTTTCTTGAACTTACAAGGTTGCTTCCAAATCTGAACAAATCCACCAGGAGATGGACAGCTGAGTAGTTCTGTGGATAGAGCATTGGCTTTGGAGTCAGGAGGACAGGAATTCGAATCCCTCAGACACCTACTATCTGTCTGACCTTGGGCAAGTCACTTAACCTTGATTGTCTTGCATCTAGGGCCCTCTCCAGTCATTCTGCTTCATATCTGGTTTTTTGGTTTTTTGATTTTTGTAAGGCATTGGGGTTAAGTGACTTGCCCAAGGTCACACAGATAGTTAATTATTAAGTGTCTGAGGTCAGATTTGAACTCAGGTCCTCCAGATTTCAGGGTTGGTACTCTACCCACTGCACCATCTAACTGCCCTCCTGATTCATATCTGAAGGAGAACGTGAGATTGGTGACTTAGCACAGCACCCCTCACTCTAATCCAATTCATGTGCTTGTCTTGGCATCACCTCCCCTGGTTACTGAGGTACCATCTTTGGTTCATCCAAATAGAACACATGCTATAGTAGTTCTTCTGTCCTCCCTTCCATGGTGAGGAAGAAGGTAATCCTTCCCCATTCCTTAGTGGGAAGGTAGCACGGTACTGCCAAGGTTTGCAGTTAGGAAGAGGACAATGCATGGAACTGGGTTGCTCCCTTTTAAAGTTCACTAAGATAGCAGCTTTTCCCATTCATTGGCTAATGATTTTTTCAGCCCTGACTGGAGGCAGACAGGTCATCTCTACATACATTCCTCATGACCCTTTGACAAACATAGTGCTTTAGGGGAAAGAATATAGGACCAGAAATCAGGAGAGATCTGGACTCAAACCTGCCTTCAAGGCTTACCAGATATCTGACTGTGGGCAAATCAACCATTTTTCTAAACTTCAGCTTTTTTCCCCTTTAAAAAGTAGGAATATACAAAACAAAAAACAAAAAGTAGGAATGTAAGGTCTACAATACCAACTTCATAGAGTTTTTTTGAGGATCCAGTTAGATAGCATTGCTAAAAGAGGAGGATACCTTATGAACCAGAAAAAGCTTTTTTTTTTGTTTTTCTTTTTGCAAGAGCCAAGAAAGCTTGAGTTCAAATCCTGCCTCAGTCACTAGCTTTGTGACTCTGGACAAGTCACTTGTCCTCTCTCACCCTCAGTTTCCTCCTCTATAAAATGTTGCTAATGCCAGTATCTACCTCCCCATGTAAAGATCAAATAATACCACATATAAAAAAGGACTCTAATGCTACTCATTGTGCAAAAAATGTTGTTGATCAGTTGTTTCCTTTGTGTCAGACCCTTCATGGCCCCATTTGGGATTTTCTTGGCAAAGATACTGGAATGGTTTGCCATTTCCTTCTGCAATTCTTTTTTACACATGAGGAACTGAGGCAAACAGGACTAAGTGACTTACCCAGGGTCACTCAGGAAGTGTCTGAAATCAGATTTGAACTCAAGAAGATGAATCTTTTTGACTCCAGTCCTGCTGTTCTGTCTATTATGTTACCACCTACCTGGCCTTGTATAAATGTTGACTGTTTTCAATACCTTCAAGTTCCACCTTCTGCAAGAGGTCTTTCTTTGGCTTCTCCATTTCTAGTGGGGGTCCCTCCAAGATTATGCTGCATGTATTTTGTATCTTTAGAGTTCACATGTTGTCTTCCCCTTAGATTGTGAACATCTGGAGGCAAGGATGGACTTCTTTGTTTTTGCATATCTCTAGTGCTCAGGCACATAAGTATTTAATAAACCTTTGTTGATTGACCAACAACAAATATTGCATGTTTGTAAATTCTTTTTGCTTACTAATATTTAACTCCTAATACCTACTTTAAATTAACCTGGAAACTGAACTAAGCTCCACAGTACACAGGACTGAACACAGTATCAGATCCATGGCAACTTCTCTTGTTTGGGGCCAATTTTTTATATCCTCCAAATATTTTGAATTTCTTGACATCAACAGTTTTTCCTCCTTGGGTCTGGAGCACTATATTTGGTATAATGAACAGAGAGGAAGTTCCAACATCTGAAGTATTGGTCTTGGTTCTGGGTCATCATTTCTTTTTTTTTTTCTGGTCACTGTCTTTGTTAGGTATTGCCAAAGCACTGGGTTCTGTGTCAGAATGCCCATGGGGCCCTAGATATTCCCCTGGGATATGTGCTCATGGGCACAGGGATGTTCCCTTTCAATGTTGTGAAATAGGAAAATTGTTTCATCCATTCCTAGCTCTGAGCTAGCTCGTCTAGTCAAGCCAAGGCTAGGGTGGTTTAAGGGCCAGGTAATATTTCTGAATGAACTAATTGATTTTAAATGTCTGATTCTTCCCAATAATATCTGCATTTTAAAAGAAGGAAATAGCAGAACACTAAAGAACTAATAGGTTCTTGGTAAGACTTTCATAATCAGTAAAGACTTTTATTTTGGAGGGTGCTTTCCACCAGGTGGTATGGAGGGAATCAGGGTAAAGCCAGTTTGGGGGAGCTTGTTGTTAAATGTTCAATGTGAGAATTTTCACTTTGGAAATTGATACCACCGCATATTAGGACTTGATTTATTCTTTTGTTGATTGTTTAAACTTGAGAAAATATTGAAGAAAATTTTAATAAGCAAGATTAAACTTAAGAGTGTGCTGTATCTACTTTCTACTACCACCATCATTGCCACCTTGGGAATGATTTGTTAACATTTACCAGCACATTGATGGAAGGATTTTTTGCTAGCTATGGGATTTCAAGCATGTCATTCAACTGTGCTGAACCATATTTTTTCTCATCTGTAAAATGGGGATGAAAAAATTTGCTTGGCTTATCAAGAAGGATTTTAGGAATGAGGTTGATGAGGTAAGTGCTTAGATAGTTTCCCATCCTACCACTTTCCTTACTTGTGCGACTGGGGACTATAAACGGTACTCTCACCTGAGGTCTGGCATAGTGATTGTTGGGACTGGTACGTGGAGGATACTAGAGAAGAAAAAGAGGAAAAAGTAACCAATTGAGAGAAGGAAAAGCATAGGTTTTGCCCTTGTTTTGCAAAAAGGAGATGGTACTGAAGAATTGGAAAACTGATCATTTGTCTTAAGAAACTATAAGTTAATGGAAGGAGATAGACAAAGAGAGAGAAAGAGAGGGGGGCAGAAATATAGAAATAGGGAGACAAAGACAGAGACTGAAATAGAGTGAGAAACAGACATTTTTCATTGTTTCTTAATAAGTAGAGTAGTGAGTAAAGCTAGAACTTAAGAAGTGTGTTTGTGTGTGTGTGTGTGTGTGTGTGTGTGTGTGTGTGTGTGTGTATGTATGTGTTAGACAAACAGAGGTTAAGTGACTTGTCCAGGGTACACAGCTTGTAAGACTAGATTTGAACTCAGATATTCCTGACTCTAGGCTTAGCACTCTATCCACTGAGCCACCTACCCTCCATAAGAAATAATAACTGTGAAGAATTCAAAAAAGCATAAAAAGACTTAAAAGAACCAACTGTAATGGATCCAAGTTTCATCATTGGTACTCAGGAATCATGAATGATCATTGTATTGATCATAGTTCTTAGAGTTATCAAAGTTGTTTGTCTTTATAATGTCACTGTACACATTGTTCCTATCCTCATTGTAGTCTTCATCAATATGCAAGTCTTAAAATTGTTCATTTTTACAATATTAATGTCATAATATAATTTTCCCTCCTAGTTCTTCTTACTTCACTCTGCATCAGTTCAGATAATTTGATGTCTTTTTGAAATCATCTATTTCCTCACTTCTCATAACACAATTGTATTTTATCACATTCATATATATATATATATATACTCATGAATTATAGTTATTCATTTTTAATGTCATGTTCACATCTGATGACTTTCTTCCCCTCTTGCCTACCTAGCAAGCTATCTTTATAATAAAGATTTTAAAAAAAGGTGGGCAGGAGAGGGGGAAGCATTTTGAGAAAGCAAGTGATGCATCATCTGGGTCTAATGCTATATGCCACATTTTTATACACAAGTCCTCCATCTCTACAGAGAGGAGAGGGAGAGATGAAGTTCCTCATCTTTTCCCCAGGGTTAAAACTTGGCCATTATAATTACACAAATGTAGTTTCCTGTAAGATTCAGTCAACTGCTAGTACTCACAACTAAAGGCAAGCAAGTCTAGTCAATATTGGGGAGTTGAGCCACATCTTGCTTCAAGTAGTCTCATTCTGAATCAAACTAGATGATAAATAGTAATTGCTATTAATGGAGGAAAAACTCTCTTAGAAGAGGGGCAAAAAGAAGCTGTTAGGGTCATAGAACATCAAATAGAATGGAAACTGGATATCTGCCTTTGACCCTTCCTAGGTGCTGACCAAGAGCACGATAGCCTAAGTTTCCTTATCTCTAAAAGGGGAATACTAATACTTGTCATACCTACCTCCAAGATTGGTTTTAAGGTTCCAATGAGATTGCAAGGGTTATTCCAAAAATCATTGTGCAATTGAAAGCTTCAAGTTAAAGCTTAAGATTACCTTAAAACCTTCCAAATATCAGATATTTGTAAAATACTCTGTAAACCTTAAATCACTATGTTAAATGTCAGTTCTTATTTTCTATCTAAAACCTTTGTTAGTTATGTGGCGAGATCAGCCTGGGTGGTTTGAGATGGAGAAAGGGATGGCAACCAGAAATCGATTGCATTTTTCTTCTGTTCGACTATGAGCTCCTTTTATTCACTTCTCAGTTAGGAGTTGTTGACCCTGAAATAAGCTGTTACTAAAAAATTATAAGTGTGAAGCATAGTTCCCATTACAAGTGACCACACAAGCTTATAGTCTAACAGAAGTTTAAGATATATGCTGCTGAACAGAAATGAAAAGTCAGATAGCAAACGTGTCTATCAATTCAGTGTATACCCATCACACCTTTCTGATCCCCAGTTTCCTAAACTGTAAACTGGGGATCCTTTTTGCTTTATTTCAATAGGGTTGTTGTAAGGAAAAGTACTTTGTAAACCTTGCCATGCTTTAAAAATGTGACATAATTATAGGCTAGGGAGAAGCAATATAGTTTATTCAGATGCCAGGTCCATAGTCCTTAGATCATGGTGATTCTTATGGAGACAGCACAGGTGAGGATATACAGAACAGGAACATGGTCTCTGACCCAGAAAATGCAGAACCAAGCTTGGAACTCCCCTGGGAAATGCTATCATCTGGGGAAGCAGACTCCATGGTCTAGGACCAGCCCTTATTATTCTCTTTGATCATGGATGATTTACAGAAGGCTCTGATGAAGGATAATGTTATACATATTGTATTGCAGACCAGGAGGAGGGTCACAAAAGAAATAGGTCTGCATCCATCTCAGGCAAAATAATACTAAGACAGTGGCAGAAATGGAAAATTTCTGTTGTTCACTTGTGACTGACTCTTCATAATACTTGGCAAAGATATTGACATTATTTGCCATGTTCTCTTCCAGGTCATTTTACACATGAGAAAAATGAGGCAAATAATGTTAAATGACTTGCCCAGTGTTACCCAACTAGTTAATGTCTGAGGTTAGATTTAACTCAGGTGTTCCTAATTTTAGATCTGGTGCTCTATCCTTTGCACCACCCAGCTCCCCAGGGGAAAATTACTAATAGGTATTGAACTAGTAATCAACTTTGAAATATAAACTTGATACAAACTCCAAATGATCACTAATACATCAGCCAAAAGGAAATATTTATGCATCAGCTTCTACTGGCTCTAAATGATGACTGACATATTTAAAATGTTTGGGCCTTGCACTAGGTGTGTTCACAAGAAGGTACTACGACTAACTCTTCACTTATAGGGAGAGCAGGGTGGATGATGAATCCTTAGAGATAATTTGCATTAGGGATGGGGGAAAGGTGGGGCAGTCAGAATAAACTTGTGTAACAACTTTGAAGTGACCAATCCCATGATACTCTCTACATACACCTGCCCAGTCCAAGATGAGGGGCCCTCATGGTGACTAAGGGTAATTGGAGCAGTATTTCTCATTGTATGAGTTCCATTGGGATCTGGGTCACATCTTGGAGGGCAAGTTACTAAGACAAATCCAGGATCTGGAAGGAATGTAGAACTTCTGAATTATGCTGTATGATGCCCCCCACCCCAGGAGATACTTGGGTGAAATGCTCGCATGTTTGGATAAAGTTGGATTTGTTTTCAGAGACAGATTTAGTATCAGACCAGAAGGTTTTTGAATTTTTTCTTTGACTAGATTTCTTCATCTGCAATATGGGGTTAATTTTTTTAAGTATCTTTTTTTTCCAATCAACAATAAATATCCACCCTCTCTAGCTTACAGTCCAAACTTGGGTGTCCTATCTCCCTATTGAAAAAGAAAGGAAAATAAATTTCTTTATATGTATAGTCAAGCAAAATACATTCCCAAGGGTACAAGGAAAAATAGCATGAACTCTGAAGTCAGAGGAACTGAATTTAAATTTACTTGCATGACCTTGTTCAAGACTCTAATTCTTCCTAGTCCTAAGTTTCCTCATTTATGCAAAGAAGGAATTGGACAGGATGACCTCTGATATTGCTATGAACTTATACTTATTTACTCTATTAAATAGTCTGTGAACCCAGGCTAGAGCCAGAACCTTTATATATTAAGCATATGACATTTCTAAATGTCCCTGACTCTGATTAGTAGTGTTTTTATTACCATTTTTTCAGATTTCTATTGACAATTTCTATTTCTTCCTTTGTTCATATTTTTTAGTAGAATGGCTCTTAATCTTAGATATGTAAGCTAATTGCCTTTTGATTGTTAATTAGCAGATTTCTGTGAGAAATTTAAACAAAAGATTTTCCCCCACTGGGTCTGTATTTTTATTCTGATTTTAGCATCATTGATATTATTTTGAAAAACTTTTTAAAAATTAATTTAATTGAGATTGTCAAATTTGTTTTTTTGCAAACTTTTCCATGCAATGTCTGAGCTATGTCTAAGTACATAAGAGAGAGAGAGAGAGAGCAGACAGAGAGATAGTAGATATAGACAGAGAGAGAGAGAGAGAGAGAGAGAGAGAGAGAGAGAGAGAGAGATCTTCTATTTTGCTTTTGTATAGTTTGATTCTTTAGATTTAGCTCATGTATTCTTCTGGAATTTGTTGTGGTGTTTAGTATAAGATGCTGGATTAAATTTATTTTTCATTAGACTGTTTTCCAATTTTCCAGAAATTCTTGTTCAGTCAAGAGTTATTTTCCTACAAGGCAAATTTGTTTCTAGGTTTGGCCTACCTAATCTTAGTCTCATGATGGATGTTTATATCTTTTAAAATATGGTATCAAATTGTATTGAATTATTACTTTGTAATATAATTTGAGAAAACAGTGACAATTTCTTTATTTTCTTTATCTTTTTACATTTTCCCTTGATTTTTAAAAACTTATTTTTCCATATGAATGTTATCTCCCACCCTTTTCTATAATATAGTCCTTGGAAATTTGATTAATAAAGCACTACATCTATATAATAACTTGATTAATTTGAACATTTCAAGCCTCATAGATTCTTGGAGTTGAAAATGACCTTAGAGATTAAATAGTCCAAGCCTCTCATTTTACAGAAGAAGAAACCAAGGTCCTAATTTTAGTTTTGGTGTTTTTCCCATATGCAATGCTATTGTTGAATTACTTACTCAGCTAGGTTGGTCCTTGTGTCAAAAGGAAAAAAATGAGCATTAATACTATAATCTGTTCAAGTCTGGAAGAACTAATTTTATTTAATTGTGTTTATACTGTGTGTGTGTGTGTGTGTGTGTGTGTGTGTGTGTGTGTGTGTGTCTATGTATTTAATCAAAGATATCTACATTTCAGCTTCTTCCTAAAGTCTTTCCCTTCAAGGACCTCTATTTAAAGAAACTCTGGAGTTGAATCTCTTCTCAAATCTGGAAACCAGAAGACCAAGATTTCTCCTCAAAACTCTTCCAATCTTGCCCCCTCACAGTAGGCTCAGAGATTTAAGTAATCAAATGAGGAGAGTCTTATAAAAATGTGCTTTAAGCCATGGGTTACAATTGATTTGAAATTGAGAGTTGAAATGATGAGTTTGAAGATGATGATATTTTTCCTTCATTCTCAAAGAAGACCATGATATCAGGGGAGGTGATCCCATAACAATCACGAGAATTGGAGTTGAGTGAGAGGGTGCCCACCTGAAGAAAGCAACCTAAAATAGGTTATATGTGTATAATGATATTAAACATATATTTATATTAATCCTCTAGGCACCAGTACTGGCAGAGCCAGGATTTCGTGACCCTTATTCTCTAAGCTGCTTTTGGACCCAGATCTCCAATAGTTCTGAAGTAAGGTCTTCAGTCACCCTGGTTACTTTTCACTGGGATTCAGTATACATTATGTTCGTCTCCCCTTTCTCCCTCCCTCTCCCCTTTCTCACTCATTCTCCCTCTCCAAATTCTGAAATGATCCCAATTTCAGATAGAAACAGAATTAAACATATAAAAGACCTCTGACTTTACTTGGAGGGTCATTCTGATGGATTATCTCAGGCTAAAAATATCCCCCAATAAACAATTAAATAATAACACAAAGTCTTCTATTGAATGACAAATGCCCCGATAATTAAAAAAAAATTATAAATATCCAGTCAGTCAGTCAACTACCAAAGCTGGGAATAAACCATAATGAAAAGGGGGGGCAGGAGAACCACTTTTGTGTGCTTTGAGGCTCTCAGGAGCAAAGACAGGAATTTCCCAGGGACTTAAACCGACCATCCTTTGCCTATTTGAATGTGTTTCTGCCTCCTCTGCCAAGCCACTTCCTTCCCTACCATCATCCCCTCTGACTCCCATTCCTATCTCTATTTATCTTCCTTCCAAACTCACTTCCCTGACTATTTCAATTTGAAACTACTTATAATGCTAAATATCTCACATTTAACCACATGACTCTAAATGAGGTCTTTGGAAGGAAGACACTCTGTAGACCTATCTACAGCACAAACTCTAGAGGGGAAAAGGAAGTGGGAAAGCAGTTTTCAGTGTCCCCCAACACCTAAGTAATGAAGCAGGTCATTGCCCAGAATTATTGTGAATTCAAGAAAATAGGTAAAAACCACCTCCTCTATTTAACAAAAGGGAGAAAATGATAAAGGATTGTAGAAATTAGATGATGTTAGACCAGGAAGAGACTATCAAAATCTTTTAGTCCAACATCATTTTGCAGAAATGAAAACTAAAACTGAGAGAGACAACAAATATTTGTTTTCCAAAAATTATTTAATGAATTTCATTTTATTCATATTTATATATTATATTCATATCATATTCTCTTCCCAATTGTAGCAAATATGCCTAATTGCACAGTGGATAGAATAAGGCTCTGGAGTGAGGAGAACATGAGTTCAAACCCTACCTCAGACACTTAGTAATTACCTATCTTAGGCAAGTTACTTAATCCCACTGCCTTGCAAAAAACCCCAACAACAACAAAAAAACCCCCAAATATGCATAACCAGGCAAATCCAATCCTTGCAATGACCATACACAAAAATTCATGCCTCATCCTGGTTCATCATGTCTCTGTCAGCAGGTAGGGGTAGCATCATCCATCATCAATCCTCTGGGATTGCTCTGTTACTTTAGGTCATTGGAATGGGGATTCTAATGGCAGGTTCCAAGCAGTATAGATCAGACTTGAGATGATAGAATGATGGAGGCATTTTAGGTCAAGTGACTCTACTAAGAGAAATGACAGACAATAGTAGAGGCAGGATAAATCAGCTGAGTTCAAGTTTGGTTTCTGACACCTATGAGCACATGTGTGTGACCTTAGGTAAGTCAATGACCTCTCAGGGTTCCCAGGAAACTCTCTAAGACTCTTAAATTGCAGAACAGTTACAGATCTGTACGGGCAGAGAGGTTCCCTTATGGAGGAGCCACATAGAAGAAATTAGATGAGCTAGGACCCAAACCAAAATAATATAAATGCAATGGGCTGTTAACACATGAGCCCAGGGAAAGAGGAAATTTGAGTAGGGAAATGTAAGATCTACCAAGTTTCTACCCCCACCAACTTCCTCATTCTCTTCCCCTTCCCCATCCCATACAATGGGGTAGGGGGAGAAGGATTTGAATTCATTGTGACATGGATATAAGGATGTCTGGTGAATATTACCTGAAGATTTTCATACTGTTGAGATTGGGTATGTAAGTCCAGAATTCTTCAAGGGGTTCTATGGAACTTTATAGTGGTAGATTAGAGGTTTCTTGAAAAGATCTAGTTCTAGGAACTTGGAATGAAGTCAAGAGGTGACTGACTAGGTGGAGAAACTGAGAACTTGGGATCCAAGTCTTTTTTTAAAAAATGCTTTATTTTTCTAATAACATGACAATTTTTTTAGTTAGTTTTTTTTGCAAGGCAATGGGGCCACACAGCTAGGTAATTATTAAGTGTCTGAGGCTGAATTTGAACTCAGGTACTCCTGATTCCAGGGCTGGTGCTCTGTCCACTGCACCACCTATCCGCCCCAACATGACAATTTTTGACAGTCATTTAAACTCTTTTAAATTCCATTTTCCCCTCATTCCCTCCCTTCACCTTTTCCTTCCCTAATGTGACAAAGCAATTTGATAATCCAGTCTCTTGAGATGATGAAGAAGAGGTGAAAGGGGGGGAAAGAAGAAGTGATTTATGGAAAATCAGTAAAAAAGCATAAGGAAATTTAAAAAGGTAGAAGAGGATGGAGGATAGATAAGGAGAGAAATGTAAAACTAATCTCCTTTCTTGGAGAGCAATTCGGAATTAAGGCCAAAGGGCCATAAAACTGTGCATACCCTTTGATCCAGCAATACTACTAACTAGGTATCCCAAAGACATCACCAAAAGGGGTTAAAAAAACATACACACAAAAATATTTATAGCAGCTCTTTTTGTAGTAGCAAGGAATTGGAGATTGAGGGGATACTCTGGTAAATGAATGTGATGGAAGAAATCATGAGAAATAGAACTTCAGAATAGCCTGGAAAACCTTGCAAGAACTGATGCTGATTGAAATGAGCAGAACCAGAAGAACATTAAACACAATAACAGGTATATTGAGGGGTGGCTAAGTGGTGCAGCAGATAGAGCACCGGCCCTGGAGTCAGGAATACCTGAGTTCAAAGTCGACCTCAGGCACTTAATAATTACCTAGCTGTGTGGCCTTGGGCAAGCCACTTAACCCCATTTGCCTTGCAAAAAAAAAAAAAAACCCCAACAAAACCTAAAAAGAAAAACCCCAGGTATATCAAGTGAAGATCAAACTATGATATACATGTTCATTTCAGCAGCACAATAATCAAAGACAATTCTAAAAGAATTGTGATGGAGAATACCATCCATATCCAGAGAAGGAACAATGGAGTCTGAATGCAGACCAAAGCTTACTATCTTCAATTTTTACAAAAAGTTGTGTTATGAATCATGTAATTTTTTTCTCTCTAAATATTTTTTCTTCCCTTTGCATGTGATTCTTCTTTCACAATTTGATTAATATGGATCTGTGTTTGGCATGGTTATTGATGTAGAGCTCATTAATATAGATTGCTTTCTGTCAGGGTAAGGGGGGAGGGAAGGGAGGGAGGGAGAAAATGTAAAAAAATGATTGTTGAAAGCTACTGTTACATGTAGTTTTAAAAATAAATAAAGAAATGCAAAAACCCCAACTAATTTCCTAAAATGGAGCCAGATCTGTCGATGTTGACTTTGCTATAGTATAGGTCCCACTTTGATGATCTCACCATTCTTCAGTGAGAAAATTTGGTTTATATTAATTTTTTTGTTTTTAAAGATGATGTATCAGTCTTTTTTACTCTGTTTTTGTAAATGACCAGACTGTCAGTTATTTGTACATGACACTGGACTGAAACTGGTTGCAACTTCCAAAGATTACAGAGTTTTTCAAATAAGAACTATAACACCTCAGAAGAAATTAATTGGCCTTGAAATTCATATAATTGGAGCAAACAAATAGTCTCCATCCTTTGGATTCAAATGACTAAAGAATGCTTATTTGCTCAGATTTTGAGATGCAATTGAATTGGCAGTCCAATGAATTAGGGAGCTGTGTGCTATACTGGGGAGAGAATAGGACTTAGTGTTTTATATATATATATATATATATATATATATATATATATATATATATATATATATATCTGAGTTGAGTGACTATGGGCAAACCTCTTTACATCTTCAACTTCAGTTTCCCTATCTGTAAAATGGGGATTATTTTAATTGTAGTTGGATTGTTATGAGATCAAAAGTAATATATAGAAAATACTATATAATTTTAGCAATTTATGTTTTAGACAGTCACTGTAGATGGATGATAAGCCCAAGAGTTAGATGTGTGTGGGTCAGACTGGATTGCATTTAAGAAATTATGTAGCACATTCCATGATGTCATGCTGTTCCCTCTGTAAAATTACCTTCTTATTTTTTTTTCTTTAAAACCAATTTATCCCTAAAATTTGTCAATAACGTTTATGTGATTGTTAGTCATGGGATACCATAGACTAGGAAGAAGTGACTTTGAGGGCAAAAGAAAGATGCATAGCATATCTAGAATCAGTCCAACAAAGTGCCAAAATAAAGTGGATACAAAAGCAAAAAGAAATTCATCTCTGTCCTCAAGGAATTTGCATTCTATGTGAAGGAGACATCTATAAAGACAACAGAATCAATATACTCAGAATAAATTCAAAATAAATGTAAGGCTGATACAAAGTTGATAATAAGAAAAAAACACTAGCAATTGGAGACCTCAGCAAAGGCATTAATATATAGAAGGTAGAGCCTGAAATGTTGCAATAGTTTGTGTTGGACCTTTGATTCAAGGAGGACTGAAGACATCAGAGTGATATCCTGACTTGTGTGTGAATTGGATTTAAGTGAGAGTTGCACAAAGTTGTCAGCCTCACTCTCTCTTCCAGGGTCATCTCAGTCCAGTGGCAAGGAAAAGGTCAAGATAACTGGTGCTGACCCACGCTGACCACCAAGACTACAGTCTTCCATGTCTGACCAGGCTCTAAGTGTTCCACCTCTCTTGCCTTCACAGCAGTTGGAGCCAAGTGTTCTCAGCTGCCCATTCCTCTAGGGGAAATCTTCACATGCTTCAAGGAGACATTTCCCTAAATCACCAATGAGTTTAAGGCCTCTTGGCTACCCTCAGCCTGGTCTATCAGCTGAGACAGTTTATTGGAGTGTGACCACTGTGCATACTTCAGCTTCTTAGAACCATGGTGAGAGTTCTGGACCTTGGGTGGTTTATGAGTTACTCAGTCTGACTTCCTCAAAAAGTTGATTTTTCATTTACATTATTTATATGCATTGTAGTACTGTTCTTAGGGAAAAACAGAGTAATGAACTGGGGAGGAGTAGAATACTAGTGATTGAGCAAGAATGAAGAAGGGAATCCAAATATAGACTTTAGAAATCATTCCCATGTCCCCAGTGACTTGAGTTCTGAGTATATGGGGGAATAGGTTCTAGAATAAATTTCCTTGCTTCCATATCAGGTTGGAGGAGTTATACAACCCTGGGTCCTAGTACTGGTCATCCAAATAGTGATACTAGCTTCTGGGGATGGTGATGATGGAGCCCTGATACATGAAGTATCTGAATGGCTTTATTTCTCCTTGGATAGAGAAAGGTGGGCTTTGGGAAGAAGTCAATGGACATAGTGTTTGTATGTGACTATTATTAGTGGCATGTGATAAAATAATTGTGAACATGTGTGAGTCCATGTCAGGGGTGACAGGGGAAGACCCCATGTTCCAAATAAAGGCATAGACTGGTCTTATTTCTTCTTCAAAATGGAGGTTCCAAAAAAACTTAACAATGGGAGACTTTTAAGAGGACATCTCAGACATAGGTTGGTTTTAAAGAAAACACAAATAGCCAGATTATTTTCTAATCACTCTTTTTTTTTTGTAAGGCATTGGAGTTAAGTGGCTTGCTCAAGGTTACATATCTAGGTTATTATTAAATGTCTGAGGCCAGTTTTGAACTCAGGTCCTCCTGACTCCAGGACCAGTATTCTATCCACTGCACCACCTTTTCCAAGGATTGCATTTCTGGTATACCTGTGAACACCTCTTGGAAATGTTGGTATTATTTATTATATCTACCTATAGTTGGGTTAGGGAAGAGACAAAATCAAATAATCTCCTCCTCCTCCTTCTCCCCCTTCCCAGGTTTAATTCATCCCCCTCCATTCCCCCAATCTCCCCAGGAAAGGCCTAGATATTTTGTTGTTTCTCATAATTGGAACTCAATTCCAGGTACTTTTTAGGGAGAAAAAAAAGGTACAACAAATGACCACACAAACAATGACGTCTGTGGTCCAAACCAAGGTTTTGAGATTTTTCTGATAACCTACTTGGACTTTTCTTTCTGCCTGCCTAGACAAGACCCCTTGGAGCATTCACATTTTTACTCATTTCACTATTCAATATTTATTGATTTTAGTTATATATATACACACACATATGGAATGGATTCCATCCATTTTTTAGTAGAAAGAACAAACAAGGAGGAGGAGGAGAAGCAGGAGGAAGAGGAGCAAGAAGAGAAAGGTCAGGGAAGTTTTCACTAAATCAATGGCTAGTTTTGATGAAGGGAAAAATCCAAATAATGACTTACACTTTCTCCTTCTTTAACTTTCTTTTCTTCTTGACTTTTTTGAAGATTCACCTCAAATCTCACCTTCTGCTCCCTTTTCAACTCCCTTCTCTCTCTCAATGTCTTTCCTTTGAAAGTGGATATACTCCTCATCTGCATATATTTTGTATGTATGTATTTATTTACACACTGACTCCCCATTAGAATGTAAGCTCTTTGAATGCTGGGATCCTATTTCTGCCTTTGTTGTCTCCCCAATATTAAGTACATTTATTTATCTATTTTTTTAGTTTTTTGCAAGGCAATGGAGTTAAGTGACTTGCTCAAGGCCACATGGCTAGGTAATCATTAAGTGTCTGAGGCTGGATTTGAACTCAGGTACTCCTGACTCCAGGGCCCATGCTCTATCCACTGCGCCACTTAAGTACATTTATTAAGCAAATACATGATTAAATGTTTGTTAGGTAGGTGACTAACTTTGAAAGATTTTTCCTAAAGCAACTTCCAGAAAAAAAAGGATGCCAGGAAAGACCAAATCAACAAATTAACTATTTTTCTCCCTTGACTATTAAGACAGCATTTTCTAACTCTCTTATTAATGGAATTTATCTATTTTCATTAATTAATTTATTTTTAAAAACCAGATAAGTGCTGTGATTAGAAAACATCACATTTGTAGTTGTACTCAGGAAGTGGTTGCAGTCATTGGAAAGGCGTCAATTGTTACAGTGTGAAAGGCCATCATGGCAAAACTCCTATGTGAATAATCTATTTTTGCTCCCATTAACCCAATGAACTAGAGAAAACCACCCAGAAATGACACATGAGGAGAATGGAAAGTCAGTGCCTGGGATAACATCATCTGGTCAAGGAGGCAATGAGACAATCACTCCCCCACTAGAGAGTTATCTCCCAACTTATCAAAGGGTGACTCTGACTGGGAAAGGTTATCAACAATCTCTAGTTCTAGATTTTTGCTTTGTTTTGTTTTAAAGGAGAATAGCAGTAGGGAATTTCCTTAGTGTTCTCTCTGCCAGTTCCTATTTCCACCTACCTTTGCCACCTTCTTTCCTATAATTCATCCTTCAAAGTATTTATTTATATCCCCCTCTTTCTATATAGCTTTTTTTTTAGGTTTTTGCAAGGCAAATGGGGTTAAGTGGCTTGCCCAAGGCCACACAGTTAGGTAATTATTAGGTGCCTGAGGTCGGATTTGAACTCAGGTACTCCTGACTCCAGGGCCAGTGCTCTATCCATTGCGCCACCTAGCCGCCCTTTCTATATAGCTTTGATGACAATCATTGAGTTTAAGGTTTCATTAGTCTGTGGCCCCACTCTTTAAGCTCATATTAGTATGTTCTATACACTAGTTTGTATTCTTAATGAAGACCCCAATTAAGAATTTCATGAATGATACCCTGGTGTACTGGATAGCCGGTCTTGGAACAGGAAAGCCTTGAGTTCAAATCCTATCTCTGACACACATTGGCTGTGCGACCTGAATCACCTAAGCTCTTAGTGCTCTAAGATTATCGTTGCTCATTGTTCTTTTTTGTTTGTGTTTGTTTAGTTTTTTCATCTTTCGTTTTTGGAGAGGACCAAAGACATCATGATGCCTTTGGGGCACCTATTTGGTGAAATGGGGTCAGGGTACAATGTGTTTGGCTATGGCTGATTAGTTCAACAGGAATCAGAAGGCTCTTCCACAGGTTAAGCACAATAGCCTATTAGAACATTTGGAATGGAGATTTCTCTGGGTTTGTGCAATTCAGCTTTTCTTTGTTCTATTGCAGTTTTGCTTTTCTCATAGAGGTCAGTGCCTTCATGCAGGTGGTCCTGTGCCATTGATCATATTTCTCAGTTTATTATCAATTCTTCTCTAGTCAGATTTCTAAACCAGAAAGAGTTATTGAATGTCATCAGGCTCCTCTCAAGTGACAAAGCAACTGGTGCTGATTCTGTCCCAGCAGAGATCTACAACACAAGCACTCCACTACTCGCACAAAAGCTGTCTGAAATCTAGGTTTTACAGCAAGAGGATGCTATTCCCCCAGGATTCAAGGATTCCTTCACTGTCCATCGCTAGAAAGGGAAAGAAAATAGATTGTCCTGGGGTGGCCAGGTGGTGCAGTGGATAAAGCATTGGCCCTGGAGTCAGGAGGACCTGGGTTCAAATCCAGTCTCAGACACTTAATAATGACCTAGCTGTGTGGCCTTGGGCAAGCCACTTCACCCCGTTTGCCCTGAAAAAAAAAAAAACCTAAAAAAATAGATTGTCCTGTGACAATCACAAGGGCTGTCTATTTCTTAGTCATTGTTGACAAGATTCTTGTCGTAGTCTTCCTTTAATAAGCTGATCCCTCACTTGAATGACTGTCATCCAACTGAGGACTCATGTGGCTTCAGAAAGGGCAATGGAATTATCAAGATGGTGTTTGCTGTCTGACAGTTCCAGGATCAGACATAGCCAAATGTCAGAAGCAGAACAGAGGTCCATTTATCATGTTCATCAAACTCATGAAGGCCTTAGAATCTATCAACTGTGAGAGCTTGTGGAAAATCATGGTGAACTTTAATTGTCTGGAGAAGTTCATCAATATTGTTAGCCACATTTACGATAGCATACTCATACAGGTTCTGGATAAAGGATGATGATCTCCTACTTTCCTAGTCACCGATGGAGTGTGACTGTATGCTTTTTTCCATTGATGCTATCGGATACCTTCAACAAGAATGAAAATGCTATCAAGGTCTGTAATCACACTGATGGTAAATTATTTCACTTTAAAAGTCTACATGACCAAAGTGGAGGGAGAGTTGTTGTAGGACTTTTTGTTTGCAAATGATTGTACACTTAATACAGTCTCTGAAGCTCAGATGCAATGGAGTATTGATAACTTCTCTGCCACTTGTGTTAATTTTGACCTGATGAGCCACACCAAGGAAACAGAGGTGCCTCACTGGGCAGCACTTCACCATCCACACATTGATCACAATAAATGGAGAAATTTTGAATTCTGTGAATAAGCTCACCAATCCTGGCAGTGGGAAGTTCATATAGATGATGAGATTGATGCATGCATAGCCAGAGCCAGCTCAGCATTTGGGAGACTCTGAAACTGTGGGAGGGAAGAGGTATTCGATTCTAAGATTATACATTGAAGAGAAAGTATTATCTTGTATTGGAGGCGCCTATATTGGTGAAACCCCAGATCCAGAACCTATCCTTTATGGACTCCCTCTAATTCTTCTCAGTGTTCTTATCCCTACTTTAGAAGATGCTGTGTCTCTTAAAGAAACAACTTGGAAATTATTTCAACAAAGGAAGTAGGCATCTAATACCAATAGCTTACCCTTAACATTTTTTGAAGGCAATTAGGTGGTACAGTGCTTAGAGTACTAGACCTGGAGTCAGGAAGACCTGAGTTCAGTTTTGGCCTCAGAAACTTATTTGATGCATGACCCTGGGCAAGTCACTTCACCCTGTTTGCCTCAGTTTCCTCATCTGTGAAATGAGGTGGAGAAGGAATGACAAATCACTCTAGTATCTTTGCCAAGAAACCCCAGAGTTGGACACAACTGAAACAAATAAACAACAGATAACACTACAAGGTTTGCATAATACTTCACATATGTATGTTGTTTGATCTTCACATTGACCCTGATGTGATATTATTATATTCTCTTTTAAGATGAGGAAGTTGAGGTATGGAGAAATGGTTTAACAAGGTTCTCAAAGCTAGTGAGACAGCTTATTGTAGTGGACAGAGTATAGAACCTGCAGTCAGGAAGGTCTGAGTTTGAATCCTGACTACTATACTCACCAGCTGTTAGACCTTAGCTAAATCACTTTATCTCTGTCTCATCTGTAAAATGAGGGTGTGGACACAGTAGTGCCTATGGAAACTTTTAGCCCTAAATCTATGATCCTTTAAGTTCTTTTTTTTTTGAAGGCAATCAGGGTTGAGTGCCAGGGTTATACAGCTAGTAAGTGTCTGAGGCTGGATTTGAACTCAGGTCCTTCCTGACTCCAGGACCCTTGCTCTATCCATTGTGCCTAGCTACCCCTGTCTGGGATATGATTTGAAACTAGGTCTTTCTGACTAGGTCTTTCTGGCATTCTCTGAAAACCTGAATGTGAATGTTCAAGGTGCACATTCTGAAGGTGGAGATGCAGAAAATACTGTTCAGAAGCTTTAAGGTGGATGACCATGTAGTGGTTGTTTGGGTGTGTGATGGCAACTTGGGGCACCATATGATAAGGCATCTAGGAGGAGAAGGAAATCTATGCCAAGTATGTAGGGATGAGACTGGGTGGGGACCAGAAAGAGAAAGCTAAGGTGACTCTCCCACGGAGTGGTGCAGGTGACAGGGAGGGAGGGGCTGCTAACATGCTGAAGCAAAGCAGACCTGCCAAAGGTTCAAGAGAGACACTATCATCTTTCATTGACCTGAAAACCTGAGATTCCACCAGGATCACACTAAAAGATTCCTTGAGTTTATGGGGCACCACCAACCACACTTCTGGGAGAATAAAATGAATTTCACAGGCAAAAAATTTATCCAGTCACTTTACAAAGAGTTCACAAGAGTTCCTCCCCCCCCCCACTTTTTTGCAAGGTAATGGGGTTAAATAATTCATCTGTCATACAGCTAAGTAAGTATTAAGTGTCTGGGGTCATATTTGAACTCAGGTCCTCCTAACTCCAGGGCTGGTGCTCTATCCATTAAGTGATCTAGCTGCCCCCACCTTTTTTCTTTTCTAATTTAAATGATTTTATTAACCTGAGTGCTTGTGGGGAGGCTGGGGGCCTTTTGAAAAACATGAGCATGCTCTTCCCAGGGGAGTCACTGAGTAGGGTCATGAATCATCAATATTATTTTTATAGAGATACCTCTGAGATTGAAGGTAGTTCATTTTGTGAAAGATTGTGATTTGTTATCCTGTTCTCAAGATAAGGTCAACTTAACATACAGACTCTGTGCTCAGCAACTTTCCAACCTTAGAGTTTCAACATATCTTAAAGACCATCCAGGACATAGACTGACCACTTAAATGCAAGAAACCCCTCTCCAAAAATCTGTGCTCATTAGACATCCAATCCTACTTCAACACTTCCATTAATAGGGGGCAGCTAGGTGGCACGGTGGATAGAGCACCAACCTTGAGGAGTGAGGACCTGAGTTCAAATTCAGCTTCAGACGCTTAATAATTGCTTAGCTATGTGACCTTGGACAAGTCACTTAACCCCATTGCCTTAAATAAATAAAACATAAAAAATTTCTATTAAAAAATGACTACATTACAAGAAGCAGCCCATTCAATTTATGTGGCAATACACCATTGCAATCCTTTGAACATATTACCTCATTTGAGCCTCAGGTCACCCTTTGAAATAGTCAGGGCAAATATTCTTAAACTCATTTTATGAAAAAAGGAAACATATTCATAGAATAAGTGATTTGTCCAAGATTACACCACCACTCCATAGTGTAATAAGAACTTATGCAAGTCTTCTGAGTTTCTGGAAAAATTGATTTTAGATATGAGAGGGAATACATTCTACTTCAGGCTTGGAATTTTAAACAGGAGATAGACCAATTAAGAGGTGATTGCAATAGTCCCAGAAGAGGCAATAAGGGCCTTGTAGGTAAAGAGAAGGTAACAAATATGAGACGTTGAAGACGTAGAATTGATTAACATTTGGCAATAGACTGGCTAGGAAGGATGAAGGCAGGGAAAGAATCTAGGCTAATTCAAAGGTTATGACCTTGGCTAACTGGCAAGATGGTCAAGTTCTTAACAGAAATAAAGAACTCTGGAGCAAGGGTGGGTCTAATAGGAATGATGCTGCCTTCTATTTTGAGCATTTTGAGTTTGAGATTATGACAGCATATTATTGAACTCATGCTAGCTACTAGTCATTCATTTCTGAGTGCTAATGAGTCATCTGTTTAATTGTGTACTGTAGAATTTTGCTAGAAACATCTATCATGTCAATAGTTTCTGGAATATACATTTCTCCTCTCTTTTTGACTGAAAAATAAATACTGATTTTCTTTTGTAATCTATTACAAGTCCTTGTGTGACTCACAGTAATTCTGTCAGACTTCATATCATGATGAAGGACCTGACCTCCTACCTAAACTAGGTTGGGGTAAGAGAGCAAGACTACACAATAAAAAGAATGCAGTTTGCCACTTCTAAGACAAGGGATATATATATATATATATCTTAAATGTGTTTTCTCTAACCACTATAAGTCTACTGATTGGAGCTATTTGCAGAAAGGAGAAAGTTGTCTTGGGGCAAGAGCTAAGTCTTCAGGAGAATTGGGGCTTCCACTGATTGGGGTGAAATGAAAGCGAGGTTATGTTTCCTGTGAAGTTTAATTCTACCCTGAAGCATCTACTTAATAGTCTGCTTCTGTTAGAAACTGTATCATAGATTTAGAAATCCAGGAGACTTTATATCAGGAAACGGGGATCTAAAGAGGTAACTGAGTGGTCAAAGGTCACACAATCCATCTACAAATATTTATTTAACTCCTCCAATGTGCAAGCTCTTGTACTACCCACAGATAATAAGTGGAAGAGATAGGTTTTGAATCCAGATCTTTAGAATTCAAATCTAGATATCTTTGACTTTGAGGTCATTTCGAGTCTATTTGGGATTAATGAATCAACAGATAAATCTGTTCCAGGCACTTTGCTAAGCACTCAGAATTTAAAAAAGGAGACAAGGCGCACTATGTCTGCCCTCAGGGAGTCTGTAATCTTATGGGGAGAAAACATGAAAACAAATAAACACAAAGTAAGCTTTTTTTACAGGATAAATCCTGATGATTGTCCTTCTTTCTCAAAAAAGACCATAACATCAGGAAGGCAATGCCATTTGAGTTCAGGGGTCAGATTTGAAATCAGGACAACTGGAGTTGGCCCTGGATGTGAGGCAGTGAGGATTAAGTGACTTACCCTAGGTTACATAGCTAGTAAGTGTCAAGTGACGGGGCGGCTAGGTGGTGTTGGGGTGTCTAGGTGGCGTAGTGGATAAAGCACTGGCCTTGGAGTCAGGAGTACCTGGGTTCAAATCTGGTCTCAGACATTTAATAATTACCTAGCTGTGTGGCCTTGGGCAAGCCACTTAACTCCATTTGCCTTGCAAAAAACCTAAAAAAAAATCACTTTAGTGGATCAATGGAGGAAAACTTGGAATGGGAAGAAATTTGAAGCAGGCAGCCATTCTTCATGATGTTCCAGGTGTGTGGTGATGAAGACCTCCACCAGAGTGGTGGTAGAATCAGAGCAGAGAAAGGACATGTTTGAGAGATATTACAAAACTCAAAGCAGCAGTCCTGGGCTATAGCTTGGATAGAAGGGAAGAGGGCAAGAGATAGAGAGGAATCCAGGATAATTATGGGCTGTGATTCCCTATATAGGGAAAGTGGGAGGTGTTGGTGGTAGGAGGTTTTGGGGGAAAGATAATGGGTTCTGTTTTGGTCATTTAGAGTTTAAGATATCTACTGCACATCCAGTTGGAGATGTCTGAAAGGCGAGAATGGATCTGTGGAGAGATTGGGGCAGACAGAGTCGATTTGGGAATCATCAGTATTGAATTGGTAAATCCATAGGAGCAAATGAGATCAAGAGAAGTAGTACAGAGGGAGAAGAGGACCAGGAGAGAACTCTATGGGTCACCTACAGTTAGAAGGTGGGATCTGGAAGAGAATTTATTTATTTATTTAACTCCTCCAATGTGCAAGCTCTTGTACTACCCACAGATAATAAGTGGAAGAGATAAGTTTTGAATCCAGATCTTTAGAATTCAAATCTAGGTATCTTTGACTTTGAGGTCATTTGGAGCCTATTTGGGATCAATGAATCAACAAATAAATCTGTCCCAGGCACTTTGCTATAAACAGAAGAAAGGACAAATAGGTAGGACAAGAACTAGGATCGAGTCATGTCTTGAAAACCTCCAGCAAAGAAAGGCTCAAGGAGCACAGGGAGTGATCAAGTGTCAAAAGGATATAAATTAGTCATTCATCTTCTGAGAAGTAGAATTATTTGCCATTGTCAAAATTCCACAGATATTAGTTTGTTACTAATAACCTATCTCCTTTCCCTCCTCATCTCTTCTTCTTCTTCTTCTCCTTCCTCCTCCTCCTCCTCCTTCTTCCTTCTTTCTTCTTCTTCCTTCTCCTCCTCCTTCTTCTTCCTTCTTCCTTCTTCTTCCTTCTTCTTCTTCCTTCTTTCTTCTCCTTCTCTTCCTCCTCCTTCTTCCTTCTTTCTCCTCCTCCTCCACCTTCTTCTTCTTCCTTCTTTCTTCTCCTCCTCCTCCACCTTCTTCTTCTTCCTTCTTTCTTCTCCTTCTCTTCCTCCTCCTTCTTCCTTCTTTCTTCTCCTCCTCCTCCACCTTCTTCTTCCTTCTTTCTTCTCCTTCTCTTCCTCCTTCTCTTCCTCTTCTTCTCCTTCTCCTCCTTCTCCTTCTTCTTCTTCTCCCTCTCCTACTTCTTCTTTTTCTCCTCCTCCTTCTCCTTCTTCTCTTTCTTCTTCTTCTCCTCCTCCTCCTTCTTCTTCCTTCTTCTCCTTCTCCTTCTTCTCCTTCTTCTCCTTCTCCTTCTTCTCCTTCTTCTCCTTCTTCTTCTTCCTTCTCCTTCTTCTTCCTTCTTCTCCTCCTTCTTCTTCTCCTTCTCCTTCTTCCTTCTTCTCCTCCTTCTCCTCCTTCTCCTCCTCCTCCTCCTCCTCCTTCCTTCTTCTTCTTCTCCTCCTTCTCCTCCTCCTGTCCTCCTCCTCCTCCTTCTCCTCCTCCTCCTCCTCCTTCTTCTTCTTCTTCTTTTTCTCCTCCTCCTCCTCCTCCTTCTTCTTCTTCATTTTCCACTTCTTCTTTGCTTCTCCTCCTCTCCAGTTCTGTTTGTCTCTCTGTCTGTCTCTTTCTCACTCTCTAGTATATTGCCTTAGATATTTGCTCTCTTCAAATGTTCCCACTGATCCTTACCACATTGCAGAAGGGACCTTGGTGACTACAATTGTAATTTGTTATCTGCAGAAGCAACTCTTTCTGCCATAAGGGGCCAATTTCACCTCAGAAAAATTTGCATGATCTCTAAGTAGTTCTGAATTTTCTTGTATTGGCCTGTGACTTAAGAAGGAAGTGGAAAATATTCTAGTGCTCATCTGTACCCATAAATGGAGGATTTTTTGTTTTGTTTTGGAGGAGAGATCATAGGATAATAGGATCATATATTTAGAACTAGAAGTCTTTAGAGCCATTTACCACTCTTCTTTTTCAGATAAGGAAACTGAGACTTAGAAAGTTTAAATGATTTTCCTAGGGTTATACAACTAGTAAGTCAGTCAACTAATATTTTTTTTTAGGTTTTTGCAAGGCAATGGGGTTAAGTGGCTTGCCCAAGGCCACACAGCTAGGTAATTATTATGTGTCTGAGGCTGAATTTGAACTCAGGTACTCCTGACTTCAGGTCCAGTGCTCTATCCACTGCGCCACCTAGCTGCCCCTTCAATTAATATTTCTTATAGGGCAAAAAGCCCCCCAAAACAGTCCCTGCACTTAAAGAGTTCACCATTCAGTGAGGAAAGAACATGTAAATTAGAAACAGAATAAAATGGGATATTTGAGGTGAGATTTGAACCCAGTTTTTCCTGATTTCAATTAAAGTGCCTTACCACTACCAATGTAACTTCAGCAACTGTACTGCATCTTATGAGTCTTAGATAGTTGACTGGGAGTGTTGCGGAGTTCAATATAGTCAGGGTCACTAAGTCAGTATGGATCAGAAGTAGGAATTGTGCTTGGGTCATCTGGATGGCAAGATTAGTCCTCCGTTCTTTAATCCTTGCTTGCCCAATTCCACATGCTCTGATAAAGCTTCTCCCAGAGTGCCATATATAATCCTAGGCAGTGAGGCTATAAAGACAAAAGAAAAAGAATCCCTGTCCTCTCAAGAGCTTTGTATTTTATGGAAAGGAAACAACTTTGTGTATGGATATGGATATAGGCATGAAATAAATACAAAATACTTTTTTTGGGTGGGAGGGGATAGTGTACTAAATAGGGGCAAGGGTAAAAAAAAAACCCCAACAAAAGCAAACAGACAAAAAAATTGTGTAGAAGGTGCCAGAGATTCCAAGATGTGGAGTGGAAATGATAGAAAATTTCAGAAATAGGGGAAACAATTTGGGCAAAGGAATAATAGTCTGCTCTTTGCACTAAATTAGCAGAGTTTCATTGATATTTTCAATCTCAATAGCCCTATTAAAGGATCAAAATGCATATAACTATTCTGCTGCAGCTAGTGCATATCAACCTTTTTTTCCTAAACACAGATCACCAGATATCACTATGACCCTCTCTAACGCAAGCTAATGTTCGTTAAGGAAAGTCTGAGTGCTCAGAAAGATAGCTCCACCCTCACTTTTGGGGTCGGAAGAAGTTGTGGGAAAATGTACTCTTGGTTGATCATGGGGGGAAGTAGGAACTGCCACAGGTTTCTGTTTTTAGCTAGGGCAACTTCGCTTGTTCTTCTCCAAAGAGCCTGCACTGGTTCATCTCGAGTTTTGTAACACCTTGTCCATTTGGTAAAACTTCAGGGACTGGGGGGGATTGTCATTGTCATCTGTAAACTGTTGCTAAAGCTCTCTTAGAGACCAAAATTGATTGGAGAATAAACCTCTTGAGAAAGCTTTGGTGATCTTTGCCTCTCAACTAACTAGAAGGAATCATGGAGTAGATGGGGGAGGAGCCACCCTCAGGCAAGAGGAACTAGCTGCTAGTCTCAGTTTTCTCTGCTCCAACTGAGATGGGAGGGAGGGAGGAAATCTTGGGCCAGGGTGAAGGATATCTGCAGAATGGGGCCCTAAGGTTCCCTATTGAACAATCAGCAGAATAGGTTTAATTTCCAGGTGTCCTTCTATGAGAACTACACATAGGTTTATCATCCTGTCTTCATAGCCATACAAGGGAGCAAAGGGAGGGCCAGGGGCTGAGGCCTGGACATATCACGGGACAAGGCCTATCATGATTTTCAGGCTTTCCCACACTATCTTCCTTCTAACCCTCCTCTCACCCCACATTTCCTCTTGCGGAGTGAGATGTGCATCTATAAATATGAACCCTCTTCCTCCTTACCCTGAGGAGAAAGCAATTTTTTTTTTACCTTATAGGAGCTAGAAATGCCACTTTATTATTTTTTTAAAATATCTCTGAGTAAGCATGTTATTTGGAATACTTAAAAATAGGTCCAGTTTTTTTTCTTTTTGCCTGTAAAATTTTGGGCAGATCATTTCTATTTTGGGGGCTTCAATTTCTTCATATGTAAAAGGATAGACTCAGATTTGACAGCTTGACTCACCCCCCCCCCCCTTTTGTATTATGGACCTCTTCAATACTATGGTGATGCCTCTGGACTCTTTCATAGAATAATATTTTTAATTAATATAATATCATAAAATACAGAGGATTATACAGGAAACCAATACAGTAATCAAAATATTTTTTGAAAGTTAAGTTTATGGACTCCAGATTAAGAACCACAGTAGAGAGTTGTTTGAGAGGGTGAAACCATGATGGGAGAGTAAAAGACAGGGATTTGTCTGAGCTCGCTCAAATTTCCCTTCAAACAATTTAAAACTAACACCTGAGAAAGAATTCTAGAGTGACAAAACCAACAAAAAGTTGGGGTGAGATCATTTTCTAACCCAAGACAACTTAGAACATGGGCAGAAATGGGATGTCTGGGGTGGCAGGGGAGGACAGAGCAGGTTTTGGGGGTGTGGGGCAGTGTCTTCTAGAACTCTAAGATCACATTTAGTGAGGGGAGGAAGTCATATAACTTCAGGAGATCACAGGGGACTATTTGCTGGCATTAGGTTCAGGACTCTGGTGCATTGTCTACATGTCTCAATCCCAGGGTGAGGAGGAACACTAAAACACTAGCAAGTGTGGTCCCAGGGGTGCAATAGTAGGAGCAGGGACCTTTGACACAATTCAATGATAGTAAAGAGTACTTATGATTGCTCACCAGAGCATAGGTCAGCTTATACCACCTTAGAAGAATTGAAACTTATACCCCCCCACACACCTCTACCTCAAACTAGCTCCCAAAACAACTGTACAAAATACCTGAAACTTTAAACAGTATTCTTTTTCCTGAGAGGTAGAGCCCAACTTTAACATAAAGTTAAAAGTCACATTGGAAAAATGAGCACACAATATAATATGAACCTGACCATAGAAAGTTTCTATGGTGACAGAGAAAATCAAGATACAAACCCAAATTAAGGCAACAAAATCAAAGGAGCTACATGCAATGCCCCAAAGAAAAAAAATGCAAATTGGCTATAGGCCCCAAAAGAATTCCATGAAGAGCTCAATTTATTTTATTTTATTTTATTATTTTTTAATTAAAGATTTTATTTATTTATTTATCTATTTATCTATCTATTTATTTATTTATTTTACAATTTTTCCCCATCTTACTTCCCTCCCCACACAGAAAGCAATTTGTCATTCTTTACATTGTTTCCATGTTGTACATTGATCCAAATTGAATGTGATGAGAGAGAAATCATATCCTTAAGGAAGAAACATAAAGTATAAGAGGTAACAAGATCAGACAACAAGATATCAGCTTTTTTCTAAATTAAAGGGAATAGTCCTTGAACTTTGTTCAAACTCCACATTTCTTTATCTGGATACAGATGGCATTCTCCATGGCAGACAGCCCCAAATTGTCCCTGATTGTTGCACTGATGAAATAAGTGTGTCCATCAAGGTTGATCATCACCCCCATGTTGCTGTTAGGGTATACAGTGTTTTTCTGGTTCTGCTCATCTCACTCAGCATTAGTTTGAAAAGCTCAATTTAAAAATAAATCACATAAGGGAGGTGGAGGAAAAATAAGGGGAAAGAAATGAGAATTATGTAATAAAATCAAGAAAAGAGAGCCAATAATTTGTTAAAAGAGGCATAAAAATCCTTGGAAGAGAGAACTTTTTTTATTTGATATTTCATTTTATCTTTCCAATTATATATTCTGAAAGTTTTTCAACATTTATCCACTTGTGTATTTCTAAGTTACACATTTTTTCTACCACTCTCCCTTCCACCCCCCTCCCCTCAGCAGCTAACAGTCTGGTAAAATTTGTACATGTATATTTGAGTTTAACATGTTTGCATATTAGTCATTTAGTATATGAGGAATTAGGACTAAGGGAAAAGAAACTATGAGATAGGAAAGAAAAATATTGTGAACCTAATATCCATTCAGATTCTGTGGGTTTTTTCCCCTCTAGATGTGGATGGCATTGTTCATTAAAAGTCTTTCAGGGAAGAGAAAAATTTATTAAAACACAGAATTGATCAGATGGAAAAAGAGTTAGAAAAGCTTACTAAAGAAAATTATTCCTTAAGAAAAAGATTTGGGCAAATGGAAGCTAGTGATTTCATGAGACATTAAAAAACAAATTCAAAAGGATGAAAAAAATAGAAAATGTGAAATACCTAACTGAAAAACTAACTGAACAGGAAAATAGATTGGGGAGAGTTAATTTAAGAATTATTATTCTAGGGGTCCCCCAGCTAGGTGCTACAGTGGGTAGAGCACCGGCTGTGGAATGAGGAGGACCTGAGTTCAAATATGACACTTAATATTACTTAGCTAAGTGACCTTGGGCAAGTCACTTAATCCCATTGCCTCGCAAACAACAACAACAAAAAGAATTATTTTACTAATTGAAAACTAGATTTTTAAAAAACAAACCCAGACTTTCATGAAATTATCAAAAGAAAATTATCATGATATCCTAGTATCAAAGGGTAAAATAGTAAGTGAAAGAATTCATTGATCACCTCCTGAAAGAGATCCCAAAATGAAAACACTCAGGAATTTTATAGTCAAATTCCAGAGTTTTCAGATCAAAGAGAAAATATTGTAAGTAGCCTGAAAGAAAAAAATTTGAATGTTGTAGAGTCACAATCAGCATAACATAAAATTTAGCAGCTTCTAAAGAACTGAATGATTTGAAATATAATACTTCACAGGCAAAGGAGCTAGGATTACAAACAAGAATAATTTTTCTAGTAATTCTGAATAAAAGGAACCACTCAAGATTCTTTAGTATGAAAATGGCATGTCAGGTTTATACTTGGGAAGTTTACCTTGGCATCCATTAATTCTTTGTCTGCTTTATTTCTTTATCATTTCTACTAAGAGCTGTAATTATTGGAGGATCTTGTTTCTCAAACTACTCTGACCAAGTCCTCTTTTCTTTCTTTTTTCTTTCAAAAACAACACATTCTACAATAACAAAAAAAGTCCCTTAGCAGACTAAGATAAGGGTGGGGTGAAGTAACCTTATGAAGATTCTCAAAAGGCATCCTCTGCTTCGTAATTCACTCCCCCGTGTGGTCACTGGGTAGGTCTGGCTGGTATTCCCCTCTTGCAAAGTCCTGCATTAACAGTGAGTCACAGATTGAAGCCAACATTTTATTTCTGACCCTTATAGGACCTGGATTTGGGGGGCAGTGGAATTCAGATGAATTTGAGATTCTAGGTTATTTGGGGACAATAGGAACAGCACAGTTAAGATGAGGGCCTGTTATTTAATATCCCGATTCAGAGACTGGCATTTTCTCAAGAAAACATTCTTCTGGCTTGAGGTCATTAAAGAACTACAGTTAAGAGGAAACATTTCCTAAATGTCTGTCCTGTCCTTTTTTTGGTGACATTTATATGGGGAAAGAAATCCACTAATAGTCCTGGGTTCATCTCTGTCCTTTGGACAATCAGAACTTTAAATCTTGGAATGATCTTAAAGATTATCTTTTTATTTTGTAACTTCTTTATGTGACAGGTGTGAGAGTTAAGGATACAAGTAGGTTGTGTAAAGACCCATGGCTTCTCTTAGAGGCAAGGGAAATGGAGTGGGGAGTGAGGGAGGAATGAAAGAATCTAGCTCTATGATATCCTTAATATGAGGAACTGCTTGTGTGAAAATTCCCTCCATGGATGTAATTGTAAGTCAGTAAATCATCTACAATTTATAATCTTAAGGAAGTTACCTAAGGCACTGAGAAGTTAAATGATTTACCAAATTTAAATTGCTAATGAATGCCGGAGGCAAACATGAACCCAAATCTTTCTGACTTTGAGTCCAACTTTATATTCACTCCAACATATTGCCTTTTAAAAAATGACTTAGACATAATAATTTCAAAGTAACTCCAGAGTTGTGAGCTGCTCTGATCATTCTGGGGAACAATTTGAAAGTAGACCCATAGGGTTCTAAGACTATGCATTCCCTTTGATCTGGAAATACCATTACCAGGTCTGTACCCCCAAAGAAAGCAAAGAAAATGGAAAACACACACTCATATTCAGCAGTTCTTTTTGTGGGGTCAAAGAATTAGAAATTGAAGAGATGCTCATCAACTGGAGAATGACTGAACATGTTTGTAGAGTCCCACTTCTGGACTCCTTTATCTTTCCCAGGCAAGTGTTGGAGGGGTGGGAGACAAGGAAGACAAAGGAGACAGTTTCTCCCTCAAGATCTCCAAGTGTTCATTTGTTCACCAAAACACCAGTGCCAAAATCCCTTTCCAGCCTCTTATCCACTGATATTCAAAGACACCAGGTGAAGATAATTTACAATGTTCCCATACACAACAGTTCACAACACATGTTGTGTTATATGATTATTAGGGAGTATTTTTGTTTCATAAGAAATGATGAACTGGATAGTTTCAGAAAAAAAATTTAGAAAGACTTGTATGAACTCATTCAAAAGATTCAAATGAACATTGTACAGTAAAGTAATATTGTAACAATCTCTGAAAGACTTAATTACTTGATCAATACAATTCAAGATGATTCCAAAGAATTTATGATGAAAAATGCAATCTACCTCTAGATAGAGAACTAAAAGCACATTGAAATTTATTTTCACTTTATTTTTCTTTCTTTCCTTCTTTTTTCTTATTTATTTATTGGCAACATAACTAATACGGAAATACATTCTGCATGATTTCACATGTATAATTGGTATCATGTTGCTTAACTTCTCAATGGTTGGAGGAAGGATGGAAGCAAGAGGGTATTTGGAACTCAAAGTTAAAAAAAAAGATTGTTAGAAAAAATAAAATGAATAGGACTTTTAAAACAACAATTAACAAGAACAAAAAGTAACTCCAAAGGTTGAGTCAAGTATATCTTTGAATTATATGATCTTTGACTTTGCCTCACTATTTAATTCAAGAAAATAGTGTCATGATATCTTGTCACAGAATTTAATATTTAGAACAGGAAGAGCATCTTAGAACCACCCCCTCTCCATATGTTACTAAGTAAACTGATAAACAGGGATTAAAGTTACAGTCAAAAAAGATCCGAATAAAATAATTACTAACATAAGAGTCCTCTAGGTATAAATGAAAAAAAAAATATCAGATAAATTGCAGAAAATAACAGCTGGATTGGAGAGATCAGGGATGGAGGGTAGCTATTAAAAATCATTTAAAAATGAAAACATGCTCATAATCGAATTAATTAGGAATTTTTGCTAAATCATAATTTGTTCTAGACTAAAAAAAGAAAGTAGTTTTTAAAGCAAATTAATAGGAAAATATTTTAGGGAGATGGTTAAGTGATTTAAGAGAACAGATTTTTAAAGGATTTTTTAATGTTTATTATCAATCAGGCAAACATATGCCAGGCATTGTGGAAACATATAGAATGATGGTTGTCCTTCATTTTTGAAGAAGACCATGATATCAGAGAGGTAATGCCATGACAAGCATATGAACTGGATTTGAGTGGGGTGGAGGGGCTATGCTAAGTCACTGGCTTCACTTTCTCCTCCAGAGTCATCTGGGTCCAACCCCCAATCCCATGGAGACGTCCTGGGGGATAGTGACTTACCCAAGGTCACACAACTACTAAGTATCAAGTGTTGGAAACTGGATTTGGACTCCCATACTCCTGACTCCAAGGTCAGTGTTCTATCCACTGCAGCACCTAGCTGCCCTCAGTGAGGGAGACAAATACATAAGTATCACAGAAAAAAAATACAAATAAATTCTATGTAGTTAAAAATAAAGTAATTACAAATGCAACAGGGCCATTAGTAGACCGGATTTGAACCCAGGTACTCTTGACTCCCGGGCCGGTGCTTTATCCACTGTGTCACCTAGCCGCCCCTAAATATTATTTTTTAATAAAAAAAGATTGAAATACCAGTAAGTACAATAAGCTTCCAAGGTAACTAAAAGGAATCTAGGAAAGTTAAAAACCTGAAGATTAAAAGTAGTTAGCAAAGAGAGTCATGGGCATCATAAGAGCTAACTGTCCAAGTCCTAAAATGTTGTTTTTTTTTCTATTAGTCCAAAGAGTCCCACAGTTGGTTCTCACATCAATCCACCTGAGGGCAAAGTTAACTCAAACTCCCCAGGTCTGTACCACAGTTTCTTTTCTTCCAAGAGCAGAGAGAAAACCAGAGTGTAGCATGTAGGAGCCCCAAGTAATGTCTAACGAGGTTGGAAATAGCAATTGGGGCTAGTTGTCAAGGGCTTCAAAAGCTAAACAATGGGATTAAAAGGATTAGCAGGGGGCAATAGGGAGCAACAGCAGTTGAGTAGAGGCATAATATGTTCAGATCAGTGCTTAAGAAAAATTATTTTTAACAGTTTTGTGAGACTGGAGAAGGGAAAGACTAAGACTGGGAGACAAAGACTATTTCATAAATTCATCTATATGATAATTCTTAAATGCCTACTATTTGTCAACTAGTTTTTCCTTGTGTGAAAAACATCGGATTTGTGTGAAAAAAAAACCTAATCATAAAAAATAAAAACACATAGAACAAAGCTTTCCCCCACCTCTGCAACCCCGACTTGTTTCAACACCTTCACACTTGCGGTGAAGAAAAGCCACTTCATGAGCATCCATTCATGAGTGACCTAGTTAACACTTTCTTCCTAGCATTCCCATGGATTTTAAGTGTATTGTTAGCAGCAGTGAAGCACCTGGTGAAGAAGAAGCTCCTCCCAGACATTCCCCAGGAGAGCTTTTCTGCAGGGGGTCACATATCTCTTGTTCTTGAGGGGTTCATTTGCTGTGTTTCATGTCATTCTGTCAAACACCTGGGTTCTCCCCAGTAGCCGGTAGTGGATATGTCTGAAGCTGATGTGCTACATGTGGTCAGAGTTTAACAAAAGCAATCTCCATCTTTTTTGATACAGTGCTACCCCTTCTAATAGCCACTATTTCCTGTCTTCCTGTAGAGGGTGGCTGCATGTGACACAGGTTTGGTTAATAGAGCATTTCCTGAATTAGGCCTCCTCTGATCAGATTAGATGGTCTTGTCAAAAAGACCCTGGTTCCATCGCTTGTTTTCTGCGGCCATTTAAAATCAACAGACAGATTGTCCGTGGCCTTTGTGTGGTTCCCTTTGGTTAGTGTCTTAATCAAATATTCAGAGTATTTTATTCTGGTTATTGAGATCCTTCTGACTAGGGTTGAGTATGCAAGTTTCTTATGGAAATAGGTTTCAAAGAGACCCATTCCTTTTGAGAGAAATCCCAAATCAAATTTCATTCTACTTTGAGGTAGTTCAAACTGTTGGAAAACCTTTTCTCCTCCCCTCCCATCCCCTACCAATCCCACCCCCTTCTCTTCCCTTTTCTTCCCTCCCCTCCCCTGCCCTCCCCTCCCCTTCCATTCCCTGCCCTCCCCTGTCCTCTCCTCTCTGCTGCCATCCTCCTCTCCTTCCCCGACTTTCCTTTCCCTTCTTCTCCTTCCTTTTTTTTTTTCATGGAAGCAAGTCTTTATTTTTCTTTTATGAAACTTTTGCATCTTGCTCCCAGTTCTCTCTTCTGGGACCAAATAGCAAAAGTCCAAGTTCTCTCTTCTTTCTGTGCTGAATGAATTCAAAATTGATTGGACAACAGGACCTAGAGACTATTCACTTCTGGAGAATTCCCCAGTGCAGTTGCTAGTCCTGTTTTTTTTTAATCTTTTTTAAAAATCGGAAACTTCCAGGATCATGGATGTCATATTTCCAAATTTGCAACTGATACAGGGTTAATGGAGGTACAGCCAATGCATTAGAATACAGAATCAGCATCCCCAAAAGTGTTATCAATCTAGACCAGGGGTTCTTAAGCTGGGATCCACAAAAAAGTTCTATAACTTTCTATATAATTGGTTTCTTTTGTAATTCTATTGTATTTAATTTTATCCATTTTAGAATATTATTCTGAGAAGGGGTCCATATCCAGCAACCCAGGATAAAACTTAACAGAGGGGAAAAAAAGGATAATATTTAATAGGAAACTGGAAAGTCCAAACTTGGTTTCAAAGACCGAATAGCAAAAATTATACAATGGGGAAGATTTGACTATTTTTCTCATAAAAATACTTGTGAGATTTAGAGTCAATATGATTCAATGGTAGGTTCTTTGGCTGCTCTAACCATAGACTGTCGTGGGTTTCATAGTTCTATTCAAGCCTGTCCTGCTCAAACCACAGCCAGAACATTGTGTTCATCTATGGAAGCAGGATTTCGAGAGTGACCTTGAAAATTTGAAGTTCATTTAGTAGAGGGTGATTAGGATGAGGACATGTAAAACAGCACCTTGCAAGGATGAATTCAAGCAAGTAGGGATGCTCATCCTGGAGAAGGGAAGGCTAGTGACTTTCAAATAATTGAAAGATGGAGAAAAGAGATTGATTTTGTTCTCTTTGACCAAAGAAGCAGAAATAAGAATTGGTTGTGGAAACCAAAGAAAGCTAGTTTTTGGTTCTAGTACAGCCAGAACCATCTTAAAGTGGAATGAGCTGCCTCAGAAGACAGTCAGCTGCCTTGAAGTCCTATTCCATAGTTAAATATTACTTGTTTTAGAGGGGAGGCCAGCCTTTCTTTTGATTGGGCTGAAATTTATTCCTTTTCTAAATTCTATACAGAATGATTCGAGATTCTATTATAGAATAGTTTTATATATCTCACTTCAATTATTGCCATCCTCCTTTAAAAAAACAAACAGATCCTCATTAAGCAGCTACTATGAGTCAAGAACTTTTCAAATATGTCACAACATCCTTAGAAGGTGGATTTTATTATTTTCCCTAATGTATACTTGAGAAAACTGATGCAAACAGAGATTAATAGATTTCTTTGCACAGCTGGAAAATAGAAGATTTGAATTCAGGTCTATCTGACTCTAACCTCAACTCTAACCACTGTACCATCTAGATTCTTCTCATTGCCATTTTCTTAATATCATTCTTTTTGCAGAGAGCTAAAATTAAATTATGTTTCATAGTTTTCATAGTCTATCTGGAAATATATTTGGGCCAGCTTGGGGGCATGGTAGATAAAATACTGGTCCTGAGGCAGAAAGATCTGGGTTCAAATCTAGTCTTGGATTCTTCCTAGCCTGGCCAATCATTTAGGCTTTGTCTGCTTTAGTTTCTTATTTGAAAAATAGCATCAACTTTATGGGGTTCTTGTGAGGACAAAATGCAATAATGTTTGTAAAGCAGTTCGTAAACCTTAGAATGGTAAAAATGCCATCAATCATATGATGATTATTAGTGATTGTCTTTTGCCTCTTTTTTTGTATTCCCAGAATGCCTTGTCACCTAGCTGCTTAATAAATCTTTATTGATTGATATTTTATTATATACTGCTATTATTATAGAAATGCTGCTATATACAATTACTGGTATTATTGTTACTAATATACAAAATGTGAAAAGTAGCATATAGCTTTGAATAGTTCAGTTATTTAAGAGGTGTCTTATCCTTAGAACTGATGTCAATACTCAAAGTACATGAATGAATTCAAGTTTGATGAGAAATAGCAAGGGGATCCTGCAGTTCATAAGAAACATGTTATTCATTTGAAAACTTTCAAGCTGAAACCAACATGATATCTCATATTGCCTGTCCATCGTGAGTCAAGTCCTAAGGTCCAGTGGGAGGAGGGGAAAATCCTGTTATGAAATAATTGAAATCCAGTCTATCTCTTGAATCCTGTTGTCACACAAGCTATGAAAGTGTAAAATGTCAAAGGTTTTTGTCCAATTCAATCACACTGTCTTTTGGGGGTATTGGTGTTCTGTTCTCAATTCATCTAAAATGTAGAAAAGTGCTCTCTGAGTAGAAAGTCAGCAATCGTGGCTCCATGGAAGCGGCTGGCAGACATGCCATGATGGTGAGAAAACAGAGGGCTGGCAATGTGGAGATATCACATTACTGCTGGCTAATAGGGATTAAATGAGGCTGATTATAGATTGGTCTGTGGGGGTGGAAAGGAAAGTGTTTACTGTGAGTTCCTGAAACCCCATGAAAACACTGCACCAGAAAGGTTTGGGGATATTTTATTACTTTGGATGTCAGAGATAAGAAAGAGGAAGCAATAGAATGGTAAAGGTTACTACATGGGTAGATCGGGGGAATTCTGTAGATTTGGTTTACCCAGGTTTTAAGAAAGCATTTATGAAAGTTTCATGGGCAGTTAGTACAAGTGAATAGAGTGTTGGATTCTGGGTAAATCACTTAACCCTGTTTTCCTCAGTTCCTTCATCTGTAAAATGAGCTGGAGAAGAAAATGATCAGTATCTCTGCCAAGAAAACCCCAAATGGGATCTTGAAGCTAACTGAAATGACTGAACAAAAACAAAGGCCTCGTGTTATTCTTATGGATAAAATGGAGAGGTGTGCACTCAATGATGATTTAGTTAAGTGGATTCAGAATTAGGTGAATAACTAGACCCAGGGAGTAGTCACTAATGTTTCCATTCCAAATTGAGAAAAGGTGAAAGTATCTAGCAGATTATCACAGTCACCTGTGTTTGGTCCTGTGCTGTTTTACTTTTTTTGTTGTTTTGTTTTTTGCAAGGCAGTGGGGTTAAGTGACTTGCCCAAGGTCACACAGCTAAGTAATTATTAAGTGTCTGAGGCCACATTTGAACTCAGGTCCTCCGGATTCCACCTACCTATTCCTTAACATTTTTTTTTAATGTTGATATAAAGGTATAGGATCAAAACTTCAGAGGTGAAAAAGATCTCAGAATGCTGACCTCAGAGATTTTTGTGTAATAAACCTTGTTCACAGTCTGATAAAGTTTCTGAAATCTCAGGATAATATTTCTGAATACATAAAACAAAATACATAGGATTACAAAGGAAATCAATTATATTGACCTAATCTATCATGTCTCCAACTATCTGCTTAGCTATGACGTCTCCTATCATTTGTCTATATATTTATCATCTATCAATTATCTATTACATCTCTCTCATTTATATATCTCTACCCCATCTATCAATTATCCATCTATCAGTCTATCTATCTATCTATCTATCTATCTATCTATCTATCTAATCATTTTTCCATTCCTTTCTCTCCATCTATTTATCTATCTATAAATTAGTTCATGTTTCCAGATTAAGAACTTGTAGTTTAACTCTGTCAATATTTAAATCCAAAAAGTCAAGTCTAGAGAGTTAAGTGACTTTCCCAAGGTCACTCAGAGTTGTGTGTATGATTTGAATCCAGGTTTTTGACTGCTAGTCTCTCATTTCTTTCACCATGCCATATTCTTTCCCATTGCAAATGACTCAAAGATGGGAATAACGGCAAATTCACAGATTGTCAGTCAGGATCCAAAACAATCTTGAAAGGTTAGAATACACAGTGGATAGGACACTGACTCTGGAAGCAGGAGGACCTGAGTTCAAATCTGAGGTTAGACACTAGCTGCGTGATGTTGGGCAAGCCACTCAACTCTGATTGTCCCCCTCCCCCCACCACTGTACCACTATTCCTCCCTCCCAAAGTGACCACTTTGAAAAGAATCGACCTCAGAAGTATGAGATAGGAGTTGGAAGTTATAGTGTATTGCAAATGGAATGACAATGCGGCAGACAAAAAAAGTTATTGTAATGTCTTCTTTAAGAGAGGTGGAGTTGTCTGGATCCAGGAGGGGCCGATCTAATTGTACTCTGCCATAGTCAGACAACATCTGGAACACTATATTTAGTTCTAGGGGCCACATTTTATGAGGAACATTGATGAAAATACATTTAAGAGGATAACTCTGATGCTGAAAAGTCTTGAAATTGTGCCATTTAATAATTTATTAAAGGAATAAGATGTTCAGACTGGAGAAGACAAGACGGGGGTATGGTGGGAGGCACAATAGCTTAGCTATCTTTAATCATTTGAAGGAATGTTATGTAGTATGGTTGATTGGTTGGTTCTTGTCCTTCGTTATCAAAGAAGACCAAAATGACATGACTATGTTTGAGACAAATTACAACGTGTCTGACTATGGCTGCTTAAACCAATACGAGCTTGGAATGTTCTACTACAAATCGGGCACAAATAGTCCATGTGAATAGTCTAAACTTATGTATTTCACCTTTCCTTTTAGCTGCTTCAATTCTGCCTTATGCATAGAGGGTAGTACCTTCCCTGATGAGGGCATGCCATACTGGGCAGTCCTGTGACAGTGTCTTCTATGCTGAACAATCAATTCTAAAGTTCTTCAATGAGGCCTCCAGGATGTCTTGGTATTCCTTCTTGTGAGCGTTTGCCCTTTGTTAGTCCTCCATAAAATAGTTTTTTGGTGAGCATAGGTCTGGCATTCTAACAACGTATCCAACCCATCGTAGCTGCACTCTGTAGTAATATTGGAATGCTTGGCAGATGTGGTATAGCTCTCAGAGGACAGTACTGGAAACAGATGAAAGTTACAATACATATACACAGATACATGCCTTATAATATGATATGACATGAAATGACACAACACAACATAATTCAAACATAACAATATATTTAATGGCAAAAGCTTGCTGACCACTTGAGCCATGTAAGAATGGAATAATCTGCCCTAGAAGATAGTGAATTTACTTTTATCAGAGATCAAATTGTTTCTTTGGCAGGTATATATTGGATTCGATGTTTTTTGAGATGTTTATTAATTTTGAGATTTTTTGCAACAGACTTTTATTGCTGTGCCGAAGCTTTCATATTTCAAGTGATTTAATAAATGTCGCCATCTAGTGATATACTCTCAAAATGCAATCTGGCCTTCTTCAACTGATTTCTCTTCAGTATGGGAGATAAGTTTGGAGGTACCAAGAGAGGAAGCATTCGTCTTAAACTCTGTCCTAAATATACACAAGACTTAAGTGTTGTGTGTCATAGAGTAAGAAGTGTCTGGGAGAGGTCTATCCCCTAAACATGATGCATTACCCTGCCCTAATCATGCTAATTGAAGGAGAATGTGAAGTTGACCTCTTTTTAAATAGCTCTCCAAGGGAAAGAGATCTGAGAATCTTCCTTAATAAACTCATTTCACTTAATTTATTAACATGCTTTGTTGGCTACTTCCCGATCACTTTTATACCTTAGACCTTTGTACTAATTTGCATGGTATACTATATGAGGGTGGTGGTGACTATGGTGAAGTCTTAAGTGAGCATTTTTAGATGGCTAAAAGCATATATGGTCCAGTACTGAAGATGGAGACCTTGTTTGGTTTGCTCAGGTGGTGCTATGAGTGGGAACCTCTCGCCTTAGTGACTCAGGTGGCACATGGACATTGTTTACTATCTTATATTATCCAATATTCACTTGGAATTGAATGGGTCCCTCAGTACCTTTGACTGAGCAATTTCCTCCTTGAAATCTGTCCATGTTGGCTCTATTTATTTGCACTTAGCTTTGAGGTTTAGAACTCTCAAACAGAGATAGAGTCTGCAAATAGCAACTGAGCTGCCATATCCAGGAAGTGTTCATGTGTACACAGTTTAGAAAGGCTGCTTTGGTCTTTCTAGCCACATCTATGCTCACAGATAATAATCAAGCTACAAACAAAAGTGAATGACATCAGAGATCTAGCTATCTGGCTATACCAACTCACATTTACAAACACTCACCGATTTGAGTACAAATGTACAGGTACCTAGGCATAATTTCTGTGTGGAAATTCTATTTCATTTCCTAAGCCTGGCCTGATATCAAGTAGATAATTGGATGCCGCTGGTCATAGAGAGAGGAATTCACACCAGTCTATCACCATTATTGGGTAAAACAATTCAAACCTCAAATTCTTAAAATGAGAAGCAGGGTCCATTTTAAGCAAGATGTCTTTTTCCTTCCCTTTTGATGCTCTAATGCCTCTTTCTTCAAGTGGTCTCATGTTGCCTCAAGATTGCTATGGATCATCTATTTTACTAGTTATTTAATCTTTTCAATGAGCAACTCTTTGTAACCCCATATGGGGATATTATTGTCAAGAATACTGGAGTGGTTTGCTATGCTCTTCTTCAGATCATTTTACAGATAAAGAAACTGAGCCACACAAGGTTGACTTGCCCAGGGTCACACAATTAGAAGTTTCTGAGACTAGATTTGAACTCATGAAAATGAAGCTTCTTGATTCCAAGCCTAGTGGTCTGTTCACCAAGCTACATACAATCATGGTCCTTCATATTCTTAAATTCCATCCTTTACTCCTTCCAAATGAAACGACTATATATATATATATATATATATATATATATATATATGTATATATACATATATATATATATGTATATAGCTTTAGAAGATTAGTTTATATTTATGTAGTGTTTACTACAGGATCATGTAGTCAATGAATGGCAGAGCTAGGTCCTATATTAGATCTTTTGATTTTTCACTAGGTGTTCTTTCTATTGCACCACATTATCTCCTTTCTGATAAAATAAATAACATTAGATGACAGTAATAACTACAAAATGGTGGAGTCCGACTCCCCACATGATTCTTCCAATAACAAATAAAAATATTGAACTAAGTGGAGATTGGGAAATTGAAAGACGAATGGGTCAGGTTTCCAGCTCAAGATCACAATATAGGAAATGGCCAAATTAAGAACTGTGGAACAGGAGTATGCCAGAATCATGGATACTGTTTTCCAAGTCCCAGCCTAGGCCAACAGGGTTAGATGATCAGAGCCGATCCCAGAGTCACCCCTTCCTAACAATGTGTGGCGTCCAGAGGAACCAGGAATACAGACTCAATTTCCAGAACCTTAAGCAAGGGCTTGCCCAGCGAAGATTGTATATGCAGTTTTACTCCAGGATTATAGCTCAAGGATATTCCAGAGAGACTGAAATCATAAACTCAGTCTCAAGAACTGAAGCTAGTACTGAAGCTTATAAAGAACAAAAATGTCAGATTTGTAGTTGTAAGTAGCCCCTCAAACTCCAGAATCATATTAAAACATAATTAGGGAATGTTTAACAAAATACATAAAAATAAAAAAAGTAATATAACTTCAAGTTAATTTGTAGATTACAGGGATCCATTTCTTTTTGAGTTTGACATAACTTGAGAGCATATGACTGGAAGAAAAGCTAAAGAGTTCAGGCCAGGGATGCCTAAGATAATAACTGAAATATTTATGAGTAAATATTATAGAAACAGCTTGCTCACAAAATCAATTATAATGATAAAAGTGTATAGAAATGAGTTTTAAATGATATCATAAAAGAATGAGAGTGATAAAAGAAAGAATTATAAAAGAAATGAAATCTATTAAAGACTTGGAAAGAGAATTAAGAGCTTTTCATAAGATGCGTAAACCTTAGTAGCAGACTCCTAAAAATTAGAATTGACCAAACAGGAGTTAACAATGCCATAAGAAAATAAGGAATATATATATATATATATATATATATATATATATATATATTTAAAAGTAAAAAGATTGAATAAAGAGAAGAAAATGTAACATAGCTCAAATATAATATGACATACTTGGAAAAATAACCAAAGAATAATTTAAGAATCATTGGACCCCTTAAGAGTCACTGTTAAAAAAAATCACAAACCAACAAACCTTACACATTATACTTCAAAAAAATCATGAGAGTCAGCAACTTGGATTTCTTAGAATCCAAAGGCAAAATTAAAATAAAAAGGATCTTTCCTGTTATCTCTTGAAAGAAATTCTTTTCTGAAGAAATCATGGGTAAGCAGATACTGAAAAAAACATGAATACTTACAGGCCATTTTTGCTTAGAGGCAAAAAAAAGTGGACAGCTCCCTAGCCCTGTAGTTCCATAGACACTTGAAGAATAGCAGCTTGGGCAGACTGTGGGATGAGTACCCTAGGCCCAGTTATCCTGGGACTTTGCCTTCACATTTGATTGTTGTTTCTGGGCGGATTCACAGGGACTGAGTGAAGGCAACTTTGCAGTCAATTGATGGATGGTCTGGACTTTGACTCCCTAGATCAGCCATAGGGACATTATGATCATAATGGTTTGCCAACTTCATATGCCTGAATTGGATGAAGTTTGTCAAGGTGGTAGTTTGTTGCCTTGATGCTCCTCATCCTGAATGTAGCTGACTAAGAATTGGTTTCATTCCCATATTGGCTATGTAGGAACCTGCAGTATTTAGGCAGCCCACTCAAAGGCAATAACATGGTATCAATTCTGTCAGGGCTTTGAAACAAAACAGTTTTAAGCATCCCAAATGAAAACTTCCAGGAATGTTATAACCCAAATCCAGGAAAAAAGTTCAAATACTGAGTAACCATAGTCAGGATTATGTGAGATTAATGGAAAGCATAGAAAAGAATATTCTGAAAAGTAAAAAACAAAATTGGTTGACAATCAAGAATACTTTGCCCAGAAAATATAAGTGTAATCCTATATATAGAGAAAAAAAATGGCTATTTAATTAAACAGATGACTTTCAAGATAGCATGATGAATAGAGTTCTGGGTTTAGAATCAGGAAGATGCATCTTTCTGAGTTCAAATCTGGTCTTGGATCCTTACTAACTGTTTTACTCTGGACAAGTCCCTTAATCCTGTTTGTCTCAGTTTCAATTATAAAAGGAACTGGAGAAGGAAATGGCAAATTACCTTATTATCTTCACCAAGAAAACCTCAAATGAGTCTACAAAGAGACAGACAGGACTGAAAAATGACTGAACAATAATAAGCATTCTTGATGAAAAGACCAGAACTGAGTAGAAATTTTGAAATACAAACACAGGAGAAAAGATAAACATAAAAAGACAAATAAAAATGAGCAATCAGAAAAGAAGCTACAAGGATGAAGTGTTTACATTCTTGCATTCAAATGGAGAGATGGAGGAGGAGGTGATAGAAGTATCCCCACGAGAATTATAATGTCATCAAGGGACAGAAAAGGGGTCAAATAATATGGAAGGTCTGGGAGTTATTTATTATTGTGATAAGTTTAAAAGTAGAAAGGAAAGGAAGAGAGAAGAAGAAGAAAATGAGAGGATATATATGAATGAGGAAAGGGGTGAGGGAAGAGAGCATCACTTGAATCTCATTTTGTGATGATGCAAAATGAAATAAACAGAACCAGGAGAATAATTTCTGCTATGGCAACATCTTTATAAAAATGGACAATTTTTGGAAAGCTCAACTATTTTGGTCAACACAATGATCACCATGGTTCCAGGGGACTCATGATTACTATGCTATCACCTTATAGTGAAGGGATGGACTAGTTATGCAGAGTGAGACATGAAATTTTGAACATGGCCAATCTGGAGACTAATTTTTCTTTTCTTTTTTAATTATTATTTTATTTGTTTTCCGATTATGTACTATAGTAGTTTTTTGTAAGGTTTTGAATTTTACAATTTTTTCCGCACTCTCCCTTCCATCCCCCTATCCCCCCACATAAGGCAGTCTGATAATCTTTACAATGTTTCCATGCTATATACATTTATCTAAATTGAATGTGTTGAGAGGGAAATCATATTCTTGAGGAGAAAATAAAATATTAGGGATAACAAAATTATGTAGTACATAAGATACTTTTTAAAAAAAAATGAAGGTAATAGACTTTGTCTTTGTTTAAACTCCACAATTCTTTCTCTGGATACAGATGGTTTAATCTGTTGCAGGTGCTCTAAAATTGTCTCTGATTATTGCATTGATGGAATGAGCAAGTCCATTAAGGTGAATCATCACCCCCATGTTGCTGTTAGGGTGTACAATGTTCTGTGCATTTTGCTCAGCATCAGTTCATGCAAATCTTTCCAGGCCTCTCTGAAATCCCATCCCTCTTGGTTTCTAATAGAAAAATAGTGTTCCATAACATACATATACCACAATTTGTTCAGCCATTCCCCAATTGAAGGACATTCACTTGATTTCCAATTCTTTGTCACCACAAACAGAACTGCCAAGAATATTTTTCTACAAGTGATGTTTTTACTATTTTGCATGATCTTTTCAGGCTATAGACCCAGTAGTGGTATTGCTGGATCAAAGGGTATACACATTTTTATTGCCCTTTGGGCATAATTCCAGACTGCTCTCCAGAAAGGTTGGATGAGTTCACAGCTCCACCAACAATGCACCAGTGTCCTAGATTTCCCACATCCCTTCCAGTATTGACCATTCTCCTTTCTGGTTATATTGGCCAATCTGATAGGTGTGAGGTGGTAATTCAGAGATGCTTTAATTTGCATTTCTCTAATCAGTAATGATTTGGAGCAATTTTTCATATGACTATGGATAGATTTGATTTCCTCATCTGTAAATTGCCTTTGCATATCTTTTTGACCATTTGTCAATTGGGGAATGGCTTTTTTAAAAAATAAATTTGATTCAGTACTCTATATATTTTAGAAATGAGTCCTTTGTCATAAATACTAGTTGTAAAAATTGTTTCTCAATTTACTACTTTCTTTTATCTTGTTACAGTGGGTTTTATTTGTATAAAAGCTTTTAATTTTAATGTAATCAAAATTATTTAATTTGTTTATAATGATATTCTCTATCTCATCCTTGGTCATAAACTGCTTCCCTTTCCATAGATGACTAGTTTTTCTTGACTGTATTTTTTTGGGAGGGAGGAGGGAAGGGATTTTGTTTTCTCCCTCCCCTGATTGGGGAAACAGAAATATTCTAGGAAAGTCATAACCTTCCAGTAGGCTCTTCTCTTTAGCCTTGGCCTCACTTAAATTTTTCCTTTCCCTCTCTCCCTGAACAGGCTCTACCCGAGAGGTAGCTGCTGAGGGGTTCCTAGTCTGCAAGTTGATCAAGGTGATGAAGTGCTTTCTCCTTCCCCAGCTGCATCCTCTGTGACCCAGTAAGCAGTAAAGGGATCCTCCAAGGGTCTAACCTACTCCAAGACAGGTTACAAATGGGGATCTTCCAGTTAGGACTTCAATTCTTGAGTTCTTTTTTTTAGTTTTTTTTTTGCAAGGCAAATGGGGTTAAGTGGCTTGCCCAAGGCCACACAGCTAGGTCATTATTAAGTGTCTGAGGCTGGATTTGAACTCAGCTACTCCTGAATCCAGGGCCAGCATTCTATCCACTGCACCACCTAGCTGCCCCTCTCGAGTTCTTTTTAAGAAACTGGCCAACAATGGAGCTGCAATCATGTTGCTCACCCAATAGAAACTAGCTTCTCCCTTTTCTCCTCTACCCCTTGCCCCATCTTATTTCCTCCACCATTGTCAGTGGTTCTATAATTTTACCACCCTGGCTCAAATATTCCAGCCTAGGAAAAATTTTCCAATCTGGGAAAAAGCCCTAATTGCCCCACCCAATTTCTGTCTCTCTGACTACTAGAAACAGTGTCCAAACTGTTCTAGGACAACATAAATAAGTATGATGGGAATTTCCAAAAAAACTATTGAGGGAAGAATAGGGGAACCTAGAGTCCTTTTAGTAGCACCTCCCAAGTGATACTGTTTATAGTACTATTGTATATCCAATCTGTGCTTGTGGGGTTCAGACACATTCAGATATCATCAACTGACTCATCTACTCCCTTTCTTTGGCCAACATAGTCCTCATCTGGCCACAGCTGTTTCTCCTCAGGTGACATCTTTATGCATTGAGAAAATAGCATTCATTAAAATTTCCATATGAATTTGCAATGCACATGTGTTTATGATTCATTGACATTTACTTGAGTAGTTGCAAACATACATGATTTCATTCTTATAAGTACTTTGTCCCCACCCATTGTTTCCTCCTTCCCCCTCCCATTTCATTGCTTTATAGAAAGCTTCATGAATCGTTGAGACCAAAAAAATACCTTATAGCCAGCCTTCATAGGATCACATATTTAGATCTGGGGGCTGCTGATGGTGGTGGGGTTGTCTAATCTCCTTATTCTGCATTTGAGAAAACTGAGGTCTAGTGAAATTAATGATAAAGTCACAACAGTATTGCATAGCAGTTCTAGGATTCAAACTCAGATCAGATGACAAATTCGGTCTTTCTTCCAAGTTTATCACTCTTTTTCCCTGCAATAAGTGACAAATAGCTTATCTTCAGAGACCAGGCCAAACATAATACAGGGGGTGCTGCTGGACCAAGACAGAGTTAAGACTAGTTTCCTTTCCATATATAAGAAGACTAGACCTCAGAGGACTGGTATATTGTCCTCTACTGGGCCCAAACTTTAAAGTCTTGCAGCATATTAAAACTTTTAAAAATATGAAATTCACTTGCCCAGTCTTTGAAAACCAAGGATTATCTGAACATATGACTGAACAATGAATGACTTTGATGAGGGTCCGTGACATTTCAAATTACAATTATTCTTGAATGATCAGTTTAAAAAAGTGCTTTTGAAAAGTTGTACTATATTGAGGTGCACATTTAACTTATAGGTCCTCAAACAATAATTTGAAAAATTATTTCTCCCCCCCCTTCTCTCTTCTTCTCCCTTCTCCCTCCCCCTCTCCAATTCAGTTCTCCTCCCAGTTACTTCCATATCAAGTAGTCTGGGAACCTTCTATTGTTGTGGGACTTAAAATACTGTAATAATTGTTTGAATAGTAGTTGCACCCATGTGTATTTTCCTGAAATTGTTTGGCAAAAGATCTAAACCATATCAGTGGACAAAGAACTCAATAGAAGTCAGTTGTGTGATGTGGCAACCAAAAATACCAAGGCAATCATATGTTGTATCAAGAGAGGGATGGCGAGTGACTGGAAGGATGGTAGTGCTGATATTCTGCCCTAACCAAACCACTTCTAGACAATCATCTTCAGTTCTATTTTGAAAAGGCATGGGCAAACTGAAGTACAATTTAAATACTCCATAGGATGAAGACCAGTTAAGAGTGTTTAGCCCAGAGAAAAGAAATCTCAAGGAAGATCTGATAACTGTCCTCAAGTCTTGAAGGGCTATCATGAGGAGAAAGATTTTTCTTGGTTTGTTTGGCTCTGGAAAACTGAGCTAGAAGCAAAGGGTAGAAGATATTGGAGAGGCAAATTTTTCTTGATATTCGGAAGAAACTTCCTAATAAGTAGAGTTCTAATAGGCTGCTCATCTTTGGTCTAGGGTTAAATGTTATAAAATGTGAGAGGGACATTTTTGAGGGGACTCTTGGTTAACCCTTCTAAATTAGCTATTCTGTCATTTTGTGATATTCCTAATGAATATTTTCCTAAGTGTCTAACCTTGACTTACCTGACACTCTCTAGGGCCTTATCAGATCTGGTTTAGCCCAAAGGGTGTGTTTGGACTGTAATAGAGTTAAGACTTATCATCTGACTTAATACAAACAGAGACATCAGATCAGACCCAGAGTTGCTCAGATGATTCATTCTCACTCAAATGTGCATCAGGATGATACTCCATGGGGACTCCAGACTAGCCTAGGATCCCACACCCATCTAAAAGTGGATTTGGATTTCTGAAAGGCACCAGAATTTCCTTGACTTCCCTTAGCAGTCTTTTAGAGCTGAAATGAATAACCAAAGCCCATTCTGGTCCAAATCTACATCTCCCAGTTCAAAAACAGGCCTTTCTTGATGTTCTAGACTTGGTTTCCAGTCATTTTTACAGTTATAATTCTGAAGATAGAAATTTTGCACAGTTTTGAAAATATTCTTGGGCCCAAAACTAAAGTAAGTTGAGCTTAACCATGCAAACAGCTAGGTAAACAATATTCATAACTAGAGTATGGGAAAGTCAGGAGTATGACAAACCATGTGGACCTTCTTTTTGTTGATTGTGGAAGAAGAGGTTAACAATGTGCTTAAAGAGCTTAATGTGATTCATCATTCATAAAACCAATAACTATATTCATTTACTTTGTAATCATGCACAATAGCTGCTTGTCTTTGAAGGAATTTAAGCACCTGGGCACACAGATTTTAATCCTTCTAAGATCCATGTGAAGTAGCTGAGTAACCTATATTTTGTTTGCAAGTCAGAAGCTTGTGATATGAACAAATTAAGTGATCTATCTCCCTAGGACCTTAAGTAGTTGATCCGGGAATGAAACTCAACTCTTTTGAGTTCATAGTTTAATGCTCATTCTTAGAGTTTTCATTCATTTTTTAGTTCAATCTACATAGACACATCTATATCTATATCTATATCTATATCTATATCTATATCTATATCTATATCTATATCTATATCTATATCTATATCTATATCTATATCTATATCTATATCTATATCCAGATTTTATACACAGGCATATCTCATTTTGCTGCATTTTGGTTTTTTGCACTTCACAGATTCTGTGAGTTTTGCAATCCTTCAACAATCATGTCTATTAGTGCCATTTTATGAGATTTATACCTAGTATTTTTATTTGTTTTTATTCTCAGGAAAAATGAAGGTTGGGGATAGGGGTAGGAGACTACTGTAGCTTAGGGTAGGATGGATCTGGTATATGTTCATTTTTCCAACATTATGTGCTCACATCGTGACTCTGTGTCACACTTAGGTAATTAATTATCTCAATAGTTCAAATTTCTTATTATTATATCACTTATGGTGAACAATGATCAGTGATCTTTGATCGTACTACTGCAATTACTTTGGATTGAATTGAATTGATAATGTAGTATGTGTTCTGACTGTTAGTTCCCCAATTTTCTCCCTTTCCTTGGGTCTGAGACAAAACAATATTAAAATTAGATCAAATAATAAGCCTATAATAGCCTCAAGTGCTCAAGTGAATGGAAGATTCAATTGATGAGGAAAATTCATTGTCTTAAGGTTACAATTTACCACAAGCTAATAATAATGATTAGCATTTTTAGCAATAATGTATTTTTTAAATTAAGGTATGTACATTTTAAAAAGATAGAATACTATCACACACTTAATAGACTCTATTAAATTGTTAATAAACAATTTTATATGGACTTGGAAATCAAAAAACTCCACAAGACTCACTCTGTTGTGTTATTCTCTTTATTACAGTGGTCTGGAACTGAATTCACAATATTTCCGAGGAATAGTTCTACTAAAAAAAAATCTCAGAATGCCTTCATAAGGCAATAAAATGTTGATACTACATAAATATACATAGGCATATGTAACCAATAATATGTAGCTGTATCTGGGATCTCATTAATATGAGTATAACCAATACCAATGAAGATTACAATCTGTGCCTTTTCATCCTGGGTAATGTCCCAGTCCTCCTCTGACTCTACAATCTAGTTTTACTGGCCTCCTAGCTATTCCTCACTGCTTTCATTGACTGTGTTCCTGGGTCTGAATTTTCTGCTTAGAATACTTGGTTTCTTCCAAGACTCAGCTCAAGCACCATCTTTTAAAATTTATATATATACATATATATGTATACGTATATCTGTATATATATATGTGTGTGTATGTATGTTCTTTTTACCCAATTATATTTTAAAACATTTAAAAATTTTTAAAAACGTTTTGAGTTCTAAATTCTATTTCTCCTTCTTTTTATTTTTCTTTCTCTCCCTAAGATTTTTAAGCAATGAGATATAACTTATACATTTTGTACAAGAAGACTCGCATAAAAGAACATGAAAAATGGCATGCTCAGTCTATACTCAAACATATCAGTTCTTTCTCTGGAAGTGAATAGTATGCTTCAACATGATTCCTTTGCAATTATCTTGGATCATTGTATTGCTGAAAATAGCTAAGTCATTCACAATTCTTCATTGTTCTTTTTGTGTGTGTGTGTGTGTGTGTGTGTGTGTGTGTGTGTAAGGCAATAGGGTTAAGCGGTTTGCCCAAGACCATACAGCTAGGTAATTATTAAGTGTCTGAGGCAGGCTTGGAACTCAGGTACTCCTGACTCCAGGGATGGTGCTCTATCTACTGTGCCACCTAGCTGCCCCCAATATTACTATTACTGTGTATAATGTATTGGTTCTATTCACTTTATTTTGTATCAGTTCATTTAAGTCTTTCTAGCTTTTTCTGAAATCATCCTACTTATTGTGTCTTTCTTGTTTTTTTCTTGATATTTTATTTTGTTATTTTTCTAATTACATGTTATGGTAGTTTTTCCACAGTCATCCACTTGCATATTTATGTTACACATTTTTCTACCACTCTCCCTTCCCAACCCCCTGCCTTTGGTGGCAGACAGTCTGATAAAAGTTGTACATCTAACATTTGTATTTGTAATTGTATTTACATATTAGTCATTTTATGTATGAGGAATTAGGAGAAAGAGAAAAGAAAGAAAATTATGGGATAGGAAGGCAAAACATAAGAGAAATGTTAAAAAAGTGAACATAGTATCCAATCAGATTCTGTGAGGTTCCTCCCCCCACCCCGGATGTGAATGACGTTGTCTAAAACAGGTCTCCCAGAGTTGTCCTGAATTGCTGAGAGGAACAGCATCCAGCATAATATTTACAATATTCTCTCTTGATTCTCTTCCCTTCACTCAGTATCAGTTCATGTAATTTTTTACCTGCTTTTCTAAAATCTGACCATTCATGGTTTCTTATTGAACAATAGTAGTCCATAACATTCATATACCACAACCTAGTTAGTCATTTCCCAATTGATGGGCATCTCCTCAATTTCTAATTCTTTGCCACTACGAAAAGGACTGCTATAAAAATTTTTAGCATGTTGGACTTTTCCTATTTTTTATTATTTCTTTTGGCTATAGACTTAATATTGGTATTGCAGAGTATGATCTGTTTTATTACTTTTTTGGGCATGTTGATCTGCAGAATCATTGGATTAGTTCACAACTCCACCAACAGTACATTATTGTTCCAGTCTTCCCACAACCTCTGTAACATTATTTTCCATTATTGTCATCTTAGTCAAGATGATTGGTGTGAGGTGGTACCTCATAGTTGTTTTAATTTGCATTTCTCTCATCAATAATGATTTGATGTATTTTTCTATGACTATATATCTACTTCTCATTTCTTTAAAAAATTTTTTTTATTTACTTAAGGTAACAGGGTTAAGTGAATTGCCCAAGGTCAAACAGCTAGGCAATTATTAAATATTTGAGGCCGGATTTGAACTCAGGTCCCCCTGACTCCAGGGTTAGTACTATATCCCTACTTCTCATTTCTTAAAGCACAATAATATTCCATTACAAAACCACAGTTTATTTACTTATTCCTCAATTCATGGGCATCCCTTTGATTTCCAGTTCTTAGCCACCACTAAAAGAGTTGCCATTAATATTTTTGTACAAATAGGTCCTTCCTCCCCACCCCACCCTACTTTCTGTATATCTTTTGGATAGAGTTCTAGAATTGATATTGCTGGATCAGAGGGTATGTACAGTTTTTTGGCCTTTTGGACATAGTTCCAAATTCTCCAGAATAGTGAATTAGTTTGCAACAAGTATTATCTTTTAAAGGAGCATTTCCTAGCATCCTTAGATGCTAATACTTTCTCTGCTAAAATTATCTTACATTTACCTATATTTATATTTTATATTCTAAGAAGAATAAGATGAATCCTGTATCATTTTATTATTGATTATATTTATCAGTAATTGACTTTGTCCCTAAACTGCTATTGTCCAGTAACTGCTTAAGTCATGGTTCTTTGTCTTTGAGCTTAGTTCAGAATTCTGCTGGTCTGTAATGTGTTAATTTTAGAAATTCAGCTCTACTGCTAATTACTGATCTATTCAGAATTGTCTCAATCCTTTTAATTTTGTTTGTTTTTTGTTCTTTTTCAAGACAATGGGGTTAAAGTAACTTGCCCAAGGCCACACAGTCTGGTAATTATTGTCTGAGTCACATTTGAACTCAGGTCCTCCTGACCTCAGGGCCAATGTATCCAATGTAATCCACTGTTATCACCTAGCTAAGAATTTTGCTAATCTGTGGGAATGTTTGTGAGAGTAAGGGAATCTTGCTATCTTTACTCCACCAAGCTATTTCTTTCAAGGATATAAAACTTGCTTTCCAAAAGTCTTGCAAATGCACTCAAACAATGAGTACTTCTTTAGTTCAGTTGAAACAAGAGGTTTGCTAAACCGGCATTCCCAAACCTTCAACCAATTAAGTTGTTTTCTGAGCCTTAGTTCTATAAACAGTCACGTTGTACCAATCTCATGATGTCCTCTACCCTATTCAATATTTTTTGTGCTGTAATCCCCAAAATCTATATAAGGGAAATTTTTGCTTGGAGTCTTTGGCATAAATGGAGGCAAATCATGATTTATGTGTTTGTTTTTTGAACGGCAATGACTTGTCCAAGGCCACACAGCTAGGTAATTATTAAGTATCTGAGACCGGATTTGAACTCAGGTCCTCCTGACTCCAGGGTCGGTGCTCCATCCACTGTGCCACCTAGCTGCCCCATGACCCATTTATTTGCTGATAGCATGCCCCTGATAATAAATGCTATCTGATGCAGAGATCTGCCTCAGTTTACCCTTTGGTTAAATTCTAACTGTAACAGTACCTACTTAAATGCTTGCTGTCTCCTTTATTAAAATGTAAGTTTCTTAAGAGCAGAAACAATTTTTATTTTTTCAGACAAAAAAATATAAATGCAGTTACAGGCTGTGAAAAGAAAGGCATAGTGAGGGGACACGGTCATGGGCAGTGCCTGGAAAATAGTTGCTGCTTATTAAATACTTGCTGATTAATTGATTGGCAGGATTCATCTTTTTAGAATCTCAAAGTTCTTAGTTAGACTCATGTCATCTTATAGTTTGGATTCTTCTCAGAGGGGAGCCAAATTTGGGGCTACTAGATGGATAATATTCCAACATTCTCATCATTACTTAGAGACGATGCAGTTGTTTAGTGTTTCTTTCTGAGGGCTTTTTTTTTTAGGTTTTTGCAAGGCAATGGAGTTAAGTGGCTTGCCCAAGACCACACGACATGGCTAGGTAATTATTAAGTGTCTGAGACCGGATTTGAACCAGGTACTCCTGACTCCAGGGCCAGTGCTTTATCCACTGCGCCACCCTAGCCGCCCCTTTCTGAGGGCTTTTAGCTGGGGTTGCTAAATAGGCACAGTACCACTGAACTTAAAATCTCTAAATAATTTGTACTAATAGCAGATGGCACTGTCTAAATTTTTTGCTTATTATAGTATGATTTTGTTCCTTTCTGTTTGCTAGGAATTTTAGTGTCTAGCCCTGGGAGTCATATTCATGATCCTTTTCCTTCTTCAAGAGGCATTTTTGTTAAGTAAACTCCCCTTCTCTCAATTGAAGGCTAGATCTACAAATTCACAAACTTGGAGTTACCCAAGCAACTCCTCAAAATTAGCCCTGCCCAGAAAATCCCCTCTCCTCTTAGTATGAGGCTGAAGTTCAGGGATGACATTTTCTAGGAACTCCTCTTGCCAAGCCATAAGAATGATTCTGTTCCACACCTGTCTCTGTTTTATATCCCTTTAGTAACTCTTGCTATTCTACCATTGCCTGTACTTTTACAGTGATTTGGACTGAAATAAAGTTAGGATGATCAGTCAGTCTTTAGACTCTAGAAATCTTCCTATGGAGGCATGTGTGTTGAGCTCATTCAATTTTTCAGGGTACTTTGGCCTCAAAACAGCCATTGATATCATGATGAGGGATGTCAGAGCAAGTAACAACCCTAAGGGACCTTGTGGACAAGGGGTGGCTCCTTTCTAAGCAATTTGTCCCAAATCAATGGGGGTAAAATACTTAATTTTGGGGGCAGCTCTAGTCAGTAAAACCTTCTGGAGGAGGCATCAGAAGGCATTACCATATCCTGATGATACAAAGTCCCATCCAAAGGTTTACTACAATCTAAGTTTGTCCCACTGATCTGGGAATTTCCTTGATCAATTCCTTAAGAAATTATGTCCTGGCAAAAATTTAGAATAACACCCTGGTAATTTTACAAAATCTCCTGAAACCATACCACAATGCCTTAATAAGCTTCATTGGAAGACACATAGGAAACCCCATTTTCTGCAGAGGTCTGCATTCTGACTTTGAAGTTTCCATATAATGATGTGTGCATTTATTTTTTCATTATTGATATTATTTTTCCAGTTACATGTTATGAAAGCTTTTCAACATTCATCCACAAACATATTTATAAATTCCACCCTCCCTTCCCATCCCCTTCCCCTTTAGGGAACACATGCATTTGTATTTAACATGTTTACTTATTAGTCATTTTGTGTATAAGGAATTAGGACTAAGGGAAAATAAAGAAAAACATGGGATAGGAAGGAAAAACATAAGAGAAAATTTTTTAAAAAGTGAACATTTAGAAAAGTTTCAGTTTCTGTAGTTTGTTTTTATGTATTGTTTTGTTTTGTTTTGTTTTCTTTGTCTGGCTGTGGATGTTGTCTGTAACAGATCTCCCAGGGCTGTCTTAGCTCTCTGAACTACTGAGAGGAGCTGCATCCATCATAGTTGAACAACTCACAATGTTGTTGTTAATGTGTACAATGATCTCTTGGTTTGGTTCCCTTTGCTCAGCATTAGTTCAGGTAATTTTTTCCATGCTTCTCTAGAGTCCAACCATTCATGCTTTCTTACAGAACAATAATGCTCCATAACATTCATGTACTATAACTTGTTCAACCATTCCCCAATTGATGGGTATCCCCTCAATTTCCAATTCTTTGCCACAAAAAGAGAATATTTTGGAACATGTAGGACATTTCCCATTTTTTAAAAATTATTTCTTCTGGAAATAGACCTAGTATTGGTATTGCTGGGTCAAAGGGTATGATCAGTTTTATTGTTCTTTGGGAATAGTTTCATATTGCTCTCCAGAGTGGTTGGATTAGTTCACAAGCTCCAACAGTGCATTAATATTCCAATCCTTTCACAACCTCTCCAACAATGATTGTTTTCCCTTTTGATCATCTTAGCCACTCTGATAGGTGTGAGACCTCAAAGTTGCTTTAATTTGCATTTCTCTAATCAGTAGTGATCTGGAGCATTTTTTCATATGATTATATATAGCTTTAATTTCTTTGTTTGAAAACTACCTGTTCATATCCTTTGACCATTTATCAATAGGGGAAAAGACTTGTAAACTTACAAATTTGATTTAATTCTTGATGTATTTTAGAAATGAGACCTTTATCAAAAACCCTAGCTTGGAAAAATACTTTCTGTATTCCCTTTAATCTCGGCAGCATTAGTATTATTAGTACAAAAACTTTAAAATTTAATATAGTCAAAATCATCTATTTTGCAACTTATAATGTACTCTGTTTCTTGTTTGGTCTTAAATTGCTTCCTTTTTCATAGATTTGGCAGATAGAATATTTCTTAATCTGTTAAGTGGTTTATGATATTACCCTTTATGTCTAAATCCTGTACCAATTTTGACCTTATTTTGGTATTGTGTGAGATGTGGGTCTATGCCTAGTTTTTAACCATACTATTTTCCATTTTCCCCAAAAATTTTTGTCAAAATAGCTAGTTTTTATCCCAGAAGCTAATGTCTTTGAGTTTGTCAACCAATAGATTACTAGTCATTTAATGCTGTTTCTTTTAAACCTATCCTAATCCACTGATTCATTACTCTATTTTAACTAACACCAGGCAGTTTTGATGAATGCTGCTTTATAGTATATTTTCAGAAATGGTAGAGCAGGGCTACCTTACTTTATAATTTTTTTCTCTTAGTTCCCTTTGATATTCTTGAAATTTAGTTGCTCTAGATGAATTTTGTTATTATTTTTTCTAGTTTGGTAAAATAGTTATTTGGTAGTTTGATTGGTATGTCAGTAAATAAGTAATTTAATTTGGGTTGATTCATCATTTTTATTATATTAGCTTGATCTAACCCTGAGCAATTCATATTTTTCCATTTGTTTAGATCCAACTTTATTTCTGTGAAAAATGTTTTGTAAATATGTTTATATAGTTTCAGGGTTTGTCTCGGGAGGTAGATTTCCAAGTATTTTGTGTTGTCTGCAGTTACTTTAAATGGCCTTTCTTTGTCTATCTCTTGCCCTTGGGATTTGTTGTTCATAAAAAGGTTGATGATTTATGTGAGAGTATTTTTATATCCTACTACTTTCCTGAATTTGTTAGTTACTTTTTAGATAATTTTCTAGGGTTCTCTAAGTATACTCATATCACCTGCAAAGAGTGAAATTTTTGCTTCCTCATTGCCAAATCTAATTCCTTCAATTTCTTTTTATTCTCTTATTGCTAAAGTTAACATTTCTAATACAATATTGAATAATAATGATGATAATGGGTATCCTTGTTTCACCCCTGATCATGTTACTACTTTATACCTATTACAAATAATATTTGTTGATAGTTTTAGCTAGATACTGCTTATTATTTTTTTAAATTTTAGAAGGGTTTTATTTATTTTGAGTTTTACAAATTTTCCCTAATCTCACTTCCCTCCTCCACCCCAACACAAGGCAGTTTGCTAGTCTTTACATTATTCCCATATAGTATGAAATATAGCAGAATTACATAAGACATTATTTTTTTTGTTTTTAGTTTTTTTGCAAGGCAAGGGGGTTAAGTGGCTTGCCCAAGGCCACATGGCTAGGTAATTATTAAATGTCCGAGGTCCGATTTGAACTCAGATACTCAGATACTCCCAACTCCAATGTTCTATCCACTGTGCCACCTAGCCTCCCCAAAGACAACATTTTTTAAAAATTAAAGGTAATAGTCCTTGGTCTTTGTTCAAACTCCACAATTCTTTCTCAGGATACAGATGACATTCTCCATCACAGACACCCCAAAATTGTGCCTGCTTGCTTCCCTAAAGGTATGAGCAAGTCCATTAAGGTTGATCATCACTCCCATGTTGCTGTTAGGATGTATAATGTTCTTCTGGTTCTGCTCATCTTACTCAATATCAGTTCATGCAAATCCCTCCAGGCTTCCCTAAATTCCCATCCCTCCTGGTTTCTAACAGAACAATAGTGTTCCATGATGTACATATGCCACGTTTGTTCAGCCATTCCCCAATTGATGGACATTCCCTCAGTTTCCATTTCTTTGCCACTACAAACAGAGCTGCTATGAACATTTTTGTACAGGTGATATTTTTACTCTTTTTTTTCATAGTCTCTTCAGGGTATAAACCCAGTAGTGGCATTGATACTGCTTATTATTTTAAGGAAAATGGTACTTATCCTGATTCTCTCTCTCTAGTGTTTTTAATAGAATGGATGTTGTATTTTGTCAAATCTTTTTTCCAGCATCTATTGAAATAAACATATGATTTCTGTTGGTTTTGTTATTGATATGTTCAATTATGTTGAGTGATTTCTAATGATGTGTGCATTTAATTTTCATTATTTAAAATTTTTTGATGTTATATTTACTTTGCTAATATGGAGAAATCTGGAGGTACTTTCTTACTTCTTTTCTGTCCTCATTTCCATCCCCAAATCTTTAAAGCCTTTTTCAGAACAAAACAAAAAAATTGAGCAAAATCAATCTTGAAAGCAACTGATACTGTGTCTATCTGACTATATAGTTGACATTTGTGTGTAATTTGCAATGCGATTCATTAGTTATTTTACAATTCTTGGAGGCATGGTATTTTTGTGATGAAACTGAATCAGCAGATAGATACTCAAATGATAAAAGCATGGTACCTCTGATTTTAAGTCTCTTCTTGTACTTAAACCATAAAGGAGTGAGAGCTAGGGTTTACTGCAGATGATAGTTTATTCCCACTTTGCTTCTATAAGCTACAAAAGGAACAGAGGAATTTTGAAATACTCAATCGTTCCATTCCAGGGTCATGGCCCTCTCTTGGAAATATTCTCTAAATGCCCCACTTTCTAATATCTTTTAAATATATTCTCACTCCCTTCCTTGTTTGGTTTTCTAGTTTTTTCAAGATCATTGGAAGGGTTCCATTGAAGTTTTGAATGACCTTTCCTCAGTCTTTAGTACTTTTTTCTGATACAGTCATAAACCATGCTTAGAGGATGGGTTTGGCCCTGGAGATGATTGATCCTTTAAGTTTATTGTTGTCACTTAGTCATTTCAGTTGTGTCTGTTCTTTGTGTCCCCCTTAAGGGGTTTTCTTGGCAAAGACATTGGAATAGTTTGCCATTTCCTTTTCCATATCATTTTGCAGATAAGGAAACTGAGACAGATGTGGTTTAAGGGATTTACCCAGGAATACATAACTAGTAAGTATCTGAGGCCAGATTTGAATTGAGAAAGATAAGGTCCTGTTTTCAGGCCAGATATTTGTGCCACCTTTCTGCCCCTTAAGTCATATAACTTATTTCTTAAAGGCTATAAAAAGGACAATTTTAAATAGACTTGTTTTATGAGATTTACCTTCAAAGAATGCTGGAATATTATGTGTATTTACTATTAGGCAGTGATTTGAATTCAGGAGATTTCTGTTCCCATGAAAAGGCATGCTCATTAGTTCAGGCTTAGCATCTTGGCTCATTGTCAGTGATGAATAAATTATAGAATTTAATTTTATTTCGTTTGCCATAACATGAACATTGAAGTTGTCAATCTTAAAGACTGTTAAGTTTAGCATGAGGACCTTAGTCTTAGACATGAAAAAATGTCAACTTGAGCTTTGTTTATTTCAACCACCTCCAGTCTATATTCTATTTAAATATTTCCTCCTTAGTATTTTATATTTATATAGCAGGATAATAAAGAATCTGAGATTAGATATTTTCATTTGTAGGTCACCCCCTCAGACTTCTTCTTGACTTGTTTCCATATTAATTTTATCACTCAGATTCTTGGGCAATCTGGGTAATGGGTATTTCCTCATTAAGCTACTAAAATTTTAGCAAATCTCTCTATTAATCAGCTAAGCTCAGAGCTCTCACCCTGGTTCATCATATATTATTTATTTAACAATCTAGAGAAATCTCCTTTCCCATAAGTGATTTCACCTCTCTTTCTCCCTCCCTCTGTACATACACACACACACACACACACACACACACCCCTCTAATCTCCTAGAATTAAATAAATGTCAGTCACCTGTATATAATCTATTACAGTTGAATCAATAACAGACTCAATTATTTACAAAATTTTTTTATTTATGAAAGATCACAAATTGTAAAATTCAAAATAAATAAATAAATTACTTAAAATAAAAAAAAAGAAAGATCACAACCAGAGTCACCATATACTATAATTGTAACCTGAAGATGACTCCACTTCTGGACAGATGAACCCATACCATTTAACTTATAGAGGATACCAGATATAGTTTCTTTACAAGAATCCTCTTTGTCCTCGTTACTATAGTTACATAAAGGGAACAATAGTTACATAAAGAAAGAGTCTTCCATCTTCTTTTTCACTCTTTTGGAACTAATTTTCAGCCCTAGGGGAAAATAAACATTCAAACTCAGTCTCTTCAATCTCTCTCAAACCTTCACCGGAACTATTTCTCTTCAGAGTCATCCATTATAAAATTCTTTTCTATAATGATACTTCAAAAAGCAAGAGTTAAGACAGCTTCCACAAGAGTTTCCCTCTCACTTTTTTTATGTCTTCTCAATAATTTCTATCAAACCTTCTCCATTTACTCTCCTTTCTCAGTTTCTTAAAAACCAGCAGTCCCAATGGCCAAATCCTAACCATTCCATTGACTTTTTTTTTGCAAGGCAATGGGGTTAAGTGGCTTGCCCAAGGCCACACAGCTAGGTAATTATTAAGTGTCTGAGACCAGATTTGAACCCAGGTATTCCTGACTCCAAGGCCGGTGCTTTATCCACTACGCCACCTAGCCGCCCCTCCATTGACTTTTAAAGCTATAATAATGGCAACCAGTGCTTCTATTGGAGAAGTTTTAAGACAAATGTGACATTTTCACTTATTAATACCACATTTCTGTGTTCTATTTCAAATCCACATATCATCTCTTGAATATTCTTATCCTCATATTCAGGTTGGAGGATAGTGTTTGAAAACATGTATTTCACCTCCATTTGCCCTAAGCAAAGCAGTCATCATCCTGACCTTCTGGAAAAGAAAGAGTTGATGTTTTATGAAGATTTCAAAGCATAACATGAGGAAGTAATTTTGTAAAGTAGAAAGAAAGATGAATTTGGAATCAGAGATCCTGAGTTGAAATCCTAACTTGGTCATTTCCTGGAGATCTTAATAAAGTCATTTCACTTCCCTGGTCTCAGTTTTCTTATCTGTAGAAATAAAGAGACAGAGAACTAGATTACAGGGCTTCTAAGGTCATTTCTAGCTCCAATTCTATGATTTTTTTTTTGATCCTACTTAAGGTTTGAAGAGAGAAGACATTTCTTGATGAAGTAGGATTGCCTGCTTGGAATAAACAGGGACTCAATTTTCCTTTTTATCTACCTTCCTCCTATATAGTGTGCACCTCCTCATTCATTTTTTTAAAATTAAAAAAAATTTATTTAAGGCAATGGAGTTAAGTGACTTGCCCAAGGTCACACAGCTAGGTAATTATTAAGTGTCTAAGGTTGGATTTGAACTCAGGTCCTCCTGACTCCAGGGCCAGTGCTCTATCCACTTCATCACCTAGCTGTCCCATCCTCATTCATTTTTAAATGTTTTTTTTTCCCGATTTGTGCAAATAATTCTGGAAATTTGCTTTTTTACTTCATTATGTTTGTTAGGAAAGTAATTGAATATTCAACCCACTTCCCCTATTGAGAATCATAACCAAGGATAAATTATTATCCTGCATAGGACAGTTAGAGGGGGGAAAAAATAACTCAACCTGCACTTAAAGTTAGAAAAAATGATGTTGGATAGCTATGGAGAGATGTAGAAAAAGGAAAGATCCCAAAGTGGGCACCAAAATGTGGAATTCTGATGACCAATGAGAACACTTTAAGAGAATGAGAGACCAAAGGTTAGTAGTGTGGAAATCTAGGGTGGAGTCCCTCAAAACTGAGAGTAACTAAGACTTCTAAGATGTTGGAAGGCACATAGAGGAAGTTACCCATAGCTTTGTAATCATGTCCTTTAAAAGAACAGGAAAAGGGAGGTCGCATTATGAGGAAGTCAGGTCTCTGGGTCTCTTCCTATACAGCAGTCCTGTCAAGTAATTAGGGTATTCCTTTGGAAGGCATGGGGAGGACACTACAGTCAGAAAGCAGTTAAATCTGAGGTATGCAGTTTAGGAAGGGGATTCCCAGTTTTCATTTTGCCACACCTCAAAGAGTTCTCCTTTGATATGAAATTCTCAAACAAATTCTCCCATCATAATTATAATTTATTTGAATTAAAGTGCTATACTTTGTGATTTAAATTATGCCAAAATATATTGGGCTAGTCATGTGGTCAAAGTGAAGAATAATAGATGCCAAGATAGTCTTTCTCAAATTCTGACCCTATTAAATAGGTGGTTCTGTAGAGAGAGCTCTGGATTTGTGCTGAGTCCCACTTTTGGATTCTCTTATCTTTCCCAGGTGAACATTGGAGGGGCAGGTAGACAAGGATGACAAAGGAGACAAGTACTCCATCAAGATCTCCAAGTGCTCTGTTTATTCACCAAAACATGAGTGCCTAAATACCTTTCCAGTCTCTAATTCACTCCCACACCCATGGCACTTAGTAAGATAAGATTCTGGTGTTCAAGGGCACCAGGTGAAGATAATTCACAATACTCCCATACACAATGGTTCCCAACAGACTTGTAGTTAGAATAGATCTGAGTTTAAATCTTGGCTCAGATTTTTCCTAGCTGTGTGATCCTAGGCAATTTACTTACCTCTGCCTCAGTTTCCTTATCTGTAACATAGAATTAATAATATCATCTACTTCCTGAGGTTATGAAGATCAAATGAGATGTTTGTTAAAATCCTTAACATAAGGTATAGTATTTAGTATGGTATAGTAACACTAAGTATTATTATTTTTATCTCATAGGGTTGTTGAATCAAATAAAACAGAATATATTAAATGCCCTATAAATATGTTATTGCTTTGTTTCTCTCCTGATTAAGTATATTTAGTGATTCCCAAGTGTTTCTAGGACAAAATATAAATCCGTTAGCCACATTTAAAAACCCTTTACCCTCCTCAGTCTGCCTTTCCAAAATTATTGCCTTTCACATATCTACATTTTTTTTTACGTTTTTGTGAGGCAAAGGGGGTTAAGTGGCTTGCCCAAGGCCACACAGCTAGATAATTATTAAGTGTCTGAGATCAGATTTGAACTCAGGTACTCCTGACTCCAGGGCCAGTGCTTTATGGATTCCACTACACCACCTAGCCACCCCCACATATCTACATTTGAGCCTCAGTGACTGAATGCTGATCCTTGAATTCAACATTCTATTTCTTACTTTTATGAGTTCGATCCAGAAGTCTCTCAAAATTGTGACAGTGGTGGAAGGATGAACATTTGGGAGCTTCTAGGAAAATTGTTAGAAAGACTTTTCTATTCTTTGCTCATTATGAAAAAAACAACAACAGATACTCATTTGAAGGGAGGGGATCCATCTGTGCACATCCTTGTGATACATGGGCTGCTCAGGAAGAAATCACATCCAAATTTGTGAAGACATAATTTGCAGAGGGCATTTGAATGGTTTATACTAGGAAGTCAGAGGTCTGGGTGTATTTGTCTTTTCAAATAAATGCCTTCCACCCTTTGTTATTGACCTGTTTTGTAGGTTCTTGGATCTTATAATTATTGGTTCCCAGGTTCCCAGCAAAGAAGGAAACTAAGTAGATTCCCATCCTTCTCTGATTTGGGAATATATATATATATATATATATATATATATATATATATATATGTTTTTGCAAGGCAAATGGGGTTAAGTGGCTTGCCCAAAGCCATACAGCTAAGTAATTATTAAGTATCTGAGGCCGGATTTGAACTTAGGTTCTCCTGACTCCAGGGTCTGTACTCTATCTGCTGTGCCACCTAGCCACCTCCAAATCTATATATTCTAGGCTTAGCTCTATCCCCAACCAGAAATTGTATAGTATTTTCCTTCTAAGTCTCATCTTCTGAGGTTAGTTTTTTAAGTCTCACTTGAAGGTAGCCTTTTTCCAGTCTTGGCCCTCTGATGCTTTTATTCTCTACTCTTTGCTCATTTCTCCCATTCACTTACTGGTTGCCAACTGGCATCCATTGTACCCAGGGCATATAATCATTGTGTCAACACTTTCTAGATCTGCTTTTCTGTCCATTTCTTTCCCTTCACTTATGACGACACTTATTATGTTGTGCCACCTTTCATTCAGACCTTGACAGCTTTGAGTGCCTTTGACTGGCAAAAATTACTTGGTATTTATTTTGCAACTATGTCATATATATTTATATTTAGATTCCAACATGCTGTCTCCTCTGATAAAATAAAAGCTCCCTGGCAGGGATTATCTCATTTTCACTTTGCTAGACTGCTTGTTGAGGGATTCCTGGAGATCTTAGCAGTTTAAAGTGTACATTCATTTCTAGAAGTTAGCAATTTGCTGCCTTCCTTATAACCATGGTGTTTTTTTTTAATACCATTTAATGTGGTGGTGACCCATTGTGGGTCCTTGAAAATAAAGATTCTTTCATTCTCTGTATTTCCATCTCTTAGTATAGTTCCTGATGCATAGTAGGTATTTAATAAATTTTTATTATTACTTTACTATCAATCCATAGATTGAATAGACATGGAAAAATAGATAAAAATTTGTACATATTTGTTTTGATGGATACCACACTAACTAGCTGTATGATCCTGGGCAAGTCACTTAATCCTGTTTGCCTCAGTTTCCTCATTCATAAGATGAGCTGAAGAAGGAAACAGCAAACCATTCCAAAGAAACAAGTAGACCCCAAACAGGGTCACAAAGTGGTGGACATGACCAAAAATGACTCAACAGCAACCATAACAACGACAACAACAGCAACAACAAATCCATTTGGAGTGGGTTACTACATAGAGATGGCTATACAAAAAATGAGCCTCAAAACTTTTTTTAATTTTAGCACAAATTTTTATAAAAGCATAGATGGTGATACACAAAAATGGAACAATTATATATATGCATATATGTTATAGGCATACAAATTTTTGAGATGTAAGAATACAGGGATATATTTCTTTAAAACACTAACTAGATAGAACAGTTTAGAGTATGTTTTTAATACATTCTTTTCTTCTTGCTTTCTCATTATTTCTTAGATGCATTGTCCTGGTTTTTATCAACCCTCCCTACAATCTCACCATCCTACAAGATCAAGTTAATCCTGAAATTTTTACATCTGTAATAACTTTTTCCCCCTGGGGATCCTTCCTCGTTCTGATTAGACAGGGATAGGAGACGGCAGGAGTGACTTTCTTCCAGATTCTTCATTAAGAGGGGCACGCAGATGGGGTGGCTAGGTGGAGCAGTGGATAAAGCACCAGCCTTGGAGTCAGGAGTACCTAGGTTCAAATCCAACTTCAGACACTTAATAATTACCTAGCTGTGTGGCCTTGGGCAAGCCACTTAACCCCATTTGCCTTGTAAAAAACCTTAAAAAAAAAAAGAGGGACACCCAGAGCAAGTATTCTGCCATTTTCTACCTGGACAGGTACTACTGCTCCTTTGAACTTCTTTTTATATACTGTCTTACCCTATTAGATTGTGAGCTCCTTATGGGCAGGGACTATCTTTTGCCTCTTTTGTATACTCAGGGCTTAGCATCATGCCTGGCTGTAGTTGGCATTTATATATTTATTGACTTGTTATATTTTGAAATTTTTTTTGATGATCATCAAATTCATAATAAAAAATTAAATCACAAAAAGCTTTGATTCCACAAGAATTCCAAATAAATGCTGGCATTTCCCAGGATTCAAGGGGCTTTTTAGTTTCACAGTGGTAGAGACACGTTGAGAGCCATTGTTAGTTATTTTACGTCAATATTTCTGGTTCAAGAAGCTGTGGCAACTTCCTTTTCTCGTTTTTTTTTTCCCTAGGACTGAGTGAAAGCTCCATTGAAAGCAAAACAGATATATGACCCTTCAGGTTTCAGAGGCAACCTCCCCTTTCTGCACCTCCTCATAAAAGTCACAGTTTCATTCCCTCACTCTTTGGAATCTTTTGATTCTGTCTCAGAATGAAACATGTAGTCAAGCAACTGAATTCTTTTTCACACTTTTGAGTTTTTTTCCCCCCATGAAATGGTTAGAAGACCCTGCTAAGTCATGAAGCCCCTTTTTGTGGTTTTTGAATAAGGTCACCTGAGCAACATGGAAAGGCCCCATATTTGGGTGCTTTTCTTAATCAACTTCCTTGTAGTAGTCTGTGAATATTAAGACAAAACAACAGAGATAAGTCCTGGCCCTCAAGGAGGCTATAGCCTCAATTTTATTCAGTCATCATCCAGGAGGCAATAACTTTTGAATAGAGTCATGTAAGCAAAATTTTATATATTAAAATGAATGCTTGGACCTCTGTAAAAAAGAAAAGATTATAAAAGAGAGATACTCTCTTAGTTTTGTAATCTAACATATTAGTAAGGTCTTCTGACCTTGAGCCATTTGTAAAGTAAATACACATTCCATCTCTGGCTTCAAGTCACCCCTATGTTCCTTAATGTCCTTACTAAATTCCCTTCTTTTTACTGGAAATTCTCCCCAAGCTCTCTTGTTATTTCCTATTTATCCTATTTCTAGCTTGTGTTGCATATATTTATTTGTCCCATTAGATTGTAAGCTTTTTGAGGGCAGGGATGATATTTTACCTCTTTTTGTATCTTCGGTGTTTAACACAGTGTCTGGCATGGTGCTTAATAAGAGTTTATTGATCCTTAAAGCTATTGACCAGATCCAGACCAGAGGCAGAGAACTGTATGAGTTCCATCACCCATTAGAGATCTCTTTCCAGTGAAAGTTCAAGGGCATCATTCCATTAGAGATTCCTTTCTAGGTTAACTTCAAGTCGCTAATCACATTGTTGTTTAGTTATTTCAGTTGTATTCCATTTTTTATGATCCTGTTTCTTGACAAAGCTACTAGAGTGGTTTGCATTTCATTCTCCAACTCATGTTACAGATGAGGAAACTGAGGCAGGCATTTTTAAGTGACTTGCCCAGAGTCCCACAGCTAGTAAGTATCTGAGGTCAGATTTGAATTCAGGTCTTCCTGACTACAGGGTTGAGACTCTAGCCCCTGCAGGACCTAGCAGCACTAGAAGTTCAAAGTCATCTTTCCCTCTGTGGGAGCTAGCCACCACATTTCTTCTTGATTCTTGCCAACATGAATCTGCCTTAATCCTGAATTGTGATTCCTTCACCCCAAGTTTGTCCTGCCTTGGTCTCTGATCCCTACCCCTAATATTAGATCCTGCATGTCCCAGACACCCATCAAAACCTTTTTCAATTTGCCCATATCAGGTATTTAACTCCACCCAAGACCCCAGTGGACTCTGTTACACGTGTCTAACTTCCTTGACCGTCCCACGCTGTATGAACATCTTTCCCAAATAACACTTTCTTTTTTCACTTCCCCTCTATTTCTTTTTTGGACTGCATTTTGGGTTTGTCTGATCTGTTGTGACTCTGAGTGAAGAGTATGTTGGAGTCAACTCTGGCTTTTGTATGTGATCATTTATAATGTAGAACTGGTAAATACTGCAAATCATGATTTGTTATTTGATTGATTATTTACATTTAGTAATGGAGAAAAATGAAAAAAATGCAGCCTAAAATTAAAAGTGCATCCTACATACATTTTTTATTTTGTCTTTTGGGGAAGGCTTGTTGTTAAACATTTACTAGCACATCCATTCTCCCTGTCATGCCCCTATTCATCTTAGAACCATGAGCCATCAACCAAGACAATGATTAGTGATTTGGTAGCCATATTCCATTTTCAAGTCTTTGATTTAGGAAATATAGAAAGCAAGGGCTGAATTGGGAGCTGTGTGTCTCAGTGACAGGACTTGCCTTCTCCATGATACCAAGGATGTTATTGGATTTCTTCCCCCAAACTGGTACCCTATGGGTTTCCCTCTCTGACAATATAAGTGGTAGATAAATGAGATTCCCCTTTTCCCTGACTGGTATGTTAGTATTCTAAAACTCTCTTTCTCTGTGTAGTTGTTTTTAATTTATGGAATAAAACAAGAATTTTCATAACATAGAATAATAAAAAAGTTACTAGCATAAAACTGCACAATTTGCTATTCCTTTTAAATATATAATAAAGTTATCATGTCATCAAACTATGATGCTATTCTACTATTGCATATCTGTAATTCATGGTTTTTCTTAGTCCAGGTGCCACTTGGGGTTCCTTAGATCAATACTGGTTTCATGATAATACTTAAATGTTTGAATTTCTAATACGATAAAAATTCATAGACATAACTCACATACAATGTAAAGGACTCCTGAGATTAAAAAGTTTGAGAATTGCTATTTTAAAGCATTCCTGTATTTGTTTAGTTTTTCAATTTGTTGTTGTTTGGTCCTTTCTGACTCTTTTTGACTCCTTTTGGGGGTTTCCTGAGTAAAAATACTGGAGTAGTTTGCTAATTCTCTTCCAGCACATTTTACAGATGAAGAAATTGAGGCAAAGAGGGTTAAATAACTTGCCCAGTGCCATACAGTTAGTAATATCTTGATTTGAAGCCCTAACCCACCTTTCTATGCACTGTGTCACCTAATTGTCCATTCATTCACTAGCCATTTATTAAGCTTCTATCATGAGAACAGTGATGCTAAACTCAAATAAAAAATGATCAGATATTGATTTAGAAAATAAAATAATATGATGTTTTATTATATTTTTATTTGTTTTGTCAAAATATTTCCCAATTATATTTTAATGTGGTTTAGGAGTTTAATGTCTTTGAAGTAGAAAACACTATGTTATAGTCTAGGAGAGAAAGGTGATTACAACAAGCTCCTTACTTTAATAAAGATTGTAAGAGAAGAATAATACTACAGATTTCAAACTATTAGGTACCACATTGATTATCTAGTACAGCTGATATAGATGAGAAAATTGGGGTCTTATAGAGGTTGAGTGATTTGTCCAAAGTCACAGAGATGGTAGGGAGCAAAGTTACAATTCAAATTATGGTTCCTGGACAATGTTTTCAGTGCCTTTTTAAAAAAAGTCACATGGCTCTTGTCTCACTCGGGGGGGAAGGATTGCCTTTACCCACCATGGAAATATCTGGAAAGCTGGAAATATCTATTTGCAGGTAGGCAGGTATTATTACTCGGTGCTTCTTAAGTTTCTGTGACATTTTTAGCTTAAAAAAACTTCTACACAGGAATGGAATCTGGGTACATGGATTCAAAGTAGAGGAGGGTTGAATAAAATCCATTTTGGTTGGGACCCATCCCAGTTCACAAGGAGACGTATATGTATATGTATATGTATATGTATATGTATATGTATATGTATATGTATATGCATATGTATATGTATATGTATATGTATGTGTATATGTATATGTATATGTATATGTATATGTATACGTATATGTATACGCATATGCATACGTATGTGTATGTGTATGTGTATATATATATATGTATATATGTATATATATATATGTATATATGTATGTATATATGTATCTCTATGGGGGGATGAATTCAGGACCAGAGAGCTGAGAAAGTCAGACAGGACCTGAGGTATTCCTGCTTGTGAACTGAGGATGGGATCAATTTTAATCATGAATAAGACTGATAGAATTGGTAGAACTAATAGACTACCAGTGGTGCGACCTCTGCAAGAAGTTCTTCTGGAATTTTCTTTCTTTTTTGGAAACCTTAACCTTGAAGAAACTTTCTATCTTCCTCCTTCCCTGGAGGACAGTTCTTTTCCCTCCTTTTAAAAAGTCATTCTCTTCCTGCTTTTTCCTTATAACCAGTGAAGAGTGCCTACTCTTGGAAGTTTTGTTTCCTAACTAATCACATTCATTTGTATTCTATTTTACTGTTAATGAATCTAGATGGACACTTATCTTTGCACTGTTTATGAATGCATGGAACACATTAAGAGAGAGGAAGCCAAAAATTATAGGAAGGGGAGATTTTGATAGTTTTCCCAGTGAATTCTGTGTGTATGTGGGGGGGGGGCAAGGAAATTAGAGAGAGAATCTATATAATTTATTACCAACATATTAAAGGTTATTCATAGCCTAGGTTCATTCAGATACCAGAAAGGTGCCCCAAAAGACATACATGGTGTTAAGGTTGGAGTCGTTCATTGTTGGAAGGTACTTTCATCAGTGACTGGAGGAGGGTAATTATTCATATGTGCTCTCTAGTATAGGAGTTGCTGGCCAGCTATAGGGGGTAGGAGGGTTAAAGGATTCTTGGCATGCCAGATACGAGCCCTCCCCCCCAAGTTCCCTTTACTCAGGAACATTCCTTATCCTTGGCTTCAGATACAAATTTGCAATATTACATCATAACTGTCTTATGGTTTCAAAGAAAATGAAGACACAAGAAAGCCTCAAAGTGTGACCTCTATTTAAGGATGTGCTGATAAAGGTTGAGCAACCCTCTGTCTGAAAAAAAATGTACACAGGACACACTAATAGTTTAATCTGTAATCTTAATATTTTTCCATCATTTTCTTAAGGCTAGACAATCAACAAAACAATAAGTTAAGCCCCGATTTGTCTTCAGAAAGGTAAATGTTCCCACGGAAAATTTAGCAATCCCTCTTAAGAGTTGGCTCAAGATGGGACATCCTGGCATATATCAAATTTAACTTGGTTCCACATCAGACCTAAATTGATGACTTGGTAATTGTAAAATGTCTTCTGATCCCTAAAAATGTCTCCAATTAAGAACCTGGGACCTTTGATCAGGAATACAGGTCAGTAAAAGATTGTGACTTTTCAGGGTAGTGGTTATACAGGCAAAGTTGAAATGGTGCTCTTGTCTGGGGCTGCTGGTGGTCCTGACTGGATCACTGTTCTTTCCTGTTATCAGTGTCACTCAGCCCCAGATTTTATTTCAATTCAATTTAATTCAATTGAGTTCAATGCAGTGAACATTAACTAATTACTTATAGTTAGTTCACTGTGCTAGTTTCTTAGGGATACACAATTCAGTAAGATGTTATTCCAGCTTTTTGGGAAATCATAGTCTAGTAGGAGAGGCAACAAAGCACATAATAACCAACACAAATTAGAATATAAAAATGAAAAAAGAGAGTTGAAAGCAAAGTGATTTGGAGTCTGAAAAGAGGAGAGCTCCTTTCAGTCTGGAAGGTCTCATGGAGAAGATGGAATCTCATGATGTACAAAGAGAAACTAGGTTGGTTGTTAAAAGGGTCTCATTGAGGTGATGCAGTAGAGAGCACCATCCCTGGAATCAGGAGGACCTGAGTTCAGATCTGATCCCAGAAACTTCACAGTTATGAGTTGTATGACCTTGGGCAAGTCACTTAACTCTGATTGCCTTGCATTGAGGACCATCGTCCAGTCATCTTGATCCATATCTGTCCACTAAACCCAGATGGATTTGGAGAAGGTGAGACTGGTGACTTAGTACAGCATACTCCACCTTCCCCCACTCAAAAATCTAAATGACTTGCACATCATGGCATCAACTCCTTGATATCATGATCTTCTTAGAAAATGAAGGATAGGGGCAGCTGGGTGGCTCAGTGGATAAAGCACTGGCCCTGGAGTCAGGAGTACCTGGGTTCAAATCTGGTTTCAGACACTTAATAATTACCCAGCTGTGTGACCTTGGGTAAGCCACTTAACCCCATTTGCCTTGCAAAAACCTAAAAAAAATGGATAAACATCATCATCATCATCGTACTCAAGTCTGCTATAGTGCAGAAGAAACAAAGGTAATATTGGCTCCTTTAGGCCAACTCTCTTAGATGAACAAACAGAGACTAGCCAGACCAGAAAGACCATCCCTTGGGCTCACCCCATTAGTGCCAAGGCTACCATTGGAGTCCTCTAATGATCTGAGTGGATGTCCCTAAAATACGTTTTTGAAAGACAGATCAAGATGCTTTCTTTATTCACTTCATATTTATTCACTACATATTTATTGTATCTCCTTTTGAATTGAATTTGAATTTGAATTGAATCCCCTAATGAATGGGGATTTTCTTTTTCTTTTTGTATTTTCTATACTCAGTGCTTAGCATACTCTTGGCTCACAGTAGGCTCTTAAATTGCTTGTTGACTGATAAAACAATGGAGGACTTGGACAATGAATGATATTCTTTGACTCTTCTTCCTTTATTTCATTAGGGTATGTTCAAGATTATGACTAGTTACTATTAATGGTTAAAATTGGTGCTAGAAGATGTGACCATCTGAATAAAAGATTTCCCCCAGGTTCTGGAGAATAGGACCATGACATCAGGGAGGATAAGTCACCAGTATCACTTAACTCCTCCAGAGTCATTTGAATCCAGAAGCCATATATGTATCAGGATGACTGGTCCTGGATTCAAGGCAATTAGGGCTCCCTTTCCTATATTTTTTAATGAATACCTAGTAATTTATCCTAAAATATTGTAAAGTGGAACAAAAATGCTCATCTTCACAAAAGATCATATCGCTAGTAAGTGTCAAGCGTATGAGGTTAGATTCAAACTCCCATCCTCCTAACTCCAAGGCCAGTGCCCTATCGACTGCACCACCTAGCTACCCAGCATGGGGGTTGGAGAGAAGAAGAACAGCCTGGACCTTTCATCTTCATCTCTGAGACAAAGACAATGTGATCATTTGGGCAGAATTTTGGTTTTGTTTTCCTCTCATCTACACCCTTTATGACTCCCTTAAGTTCTAGGTAATGGATCCTTTCAGTCATTTCCTGTTTTCCTTTTTGTCTCTCCCTTTTTCTTTGGTTTCTGGTAGAATTGTTACATCTTAGGTCCTGACCCTGACAGACTTGTCCTTTCAACTTGGGGTAAGGCCTAGATTTTGAAATTTCCTCTGGGCAACCCTGGTAGTTCTACAGGAATCTCTTCTATTTCCCCTTTCAAACTTTTTGAGTTCCTTAGGTTATGAAAGAAGACTCTTCTTGAGATTTCTTAACATTTTCCTTCTTTCCAGAATGACACATTTCTTTCAATTTTCATGACAAAGAATATTAATTATAAGAATCTTCTCTGAATAAAATGATGGATGTGATTATGGCAAAAAAACTCCCATTAGTGATTTTGAAAACACAAAAATAAATCCAAAATTTTATGTTTTCTCTATTAAGGCCATGTTATGGTAACATTAAAAAATCGTAATAAAATGAATGAATCAAAAGGACTTTTAGGAATTTTTTTGTTGTCCAAGACATTTTAAAAACATTCATTTGTAATTTTTTTTATGTTAAAAAACTTTTGTTTTTTAGGTTTTTGCAAGGCAAAATGGGGTTAAGTGGCTTGTCCAAGGCCACACAGCTAGGTAATTATTAAGTATCTGAGACTGGATTTGAACTCAGGTACTCCTGACTCCAGGCCCGGTGCTCTATCCACTGCACCACCTAGCTATCCCTTAAACGAACTTTTAATCTGACTTTAACACTAAAAAAGAATGTCTATTTATAGAGCAGAACAGAAAAAGAAGATTCCATATATGAAACTGTGTATCTTCTTTCCATACCTCTTGCTTTCAAAAAATATATATAAGAAATCCATTTCTTTAAAAATTGTCTTGCTTTTCTGGGTTTCTTTCTGAACTGTCTTCTGTTATCTTTAGTGCATTTTGAAATTTTCCTTTGTTTTTCAGGATATATTTGACAAACAGCTTTCTTCTAATTGACTTGAAGTTCCCTTTTTTAAAAATCACATTTTAGAATAAGACACAATAAATTGACATTGCATATATCATTATTTGCTCTTCATGATATTTGATTATACATATATGAAGCTTAATAGACTCCTGAAAGGATACTAAACTTTGCTCATGACATATTTTGCTTTCCTATAAAGTAAATTGTAAGAATAATAAAATATCAATAAATTTCTGCATGAAATGGTGATTTAGTTTCTTAGAAAACATGGAAAAACTTGTATTTTATAAAACACCACTTCAATAAAAAGAGTGCTGAAATAAGCATGTTAACTTCAGTGTATTGTATTAATGGTGCTTTTTTGTATCAAGTTTCTTTCATCATTCATCATCTTTAGAGCCAGTTTTGCTTAAAGGTTTAACCACATTGATCCAGTTCCAACCATGTAGAAATTCTTGTTGTGAGCCATCTTGATTACCAGCTTCCATTTCTTGGGTTTTGAAAGCTATTCTTTTTCAAAAATCTTTTCTCTTACCTGATGGAACCATCTTAGAAATTTCAACAAAAACAATATTTCTTATTGCAGTCATAGAATTGACAAGATGATGATTCTCCATGAACCATTCTTTTTTCTCTGTAGTATATTTCAACAATGTATATCCCATAACAGTTCCAAAATTAGCTTGAACTTTTTGCTATGATTTAGAGGGAATACTTTGCTTTACAGCTGATGATACAGAATTGTTGATAAAAGCATTGATTGGATGCTATTTGTGGTTATGCTTTGGTTCAAGAAACATCTAATGAGAAGATATTAGAATTATCATTTCACCTATCTTATATTGAAATGTTCTCAGAAACTTTCACCACCTTCATAAATAGAGCAATGCTTCTAACTTCAGCTCCTGATCCTTACTGGTGCTCATAACTCTGGCAGTGAGGTTGTCCTCCCTCAGAATACAGTGCAGGTGGAGTGAGAAGGACATCAAAATTGGCATCAGGATTGAAAGACCAGAGTCCCCCTCCCTCCTCACTGTACCTCAGTTCCATTACCTCCTCACCTAATTTAGCTCTCCATTTCTTATATTTTTTTTAATGAATAGAATATAATAATTACATTCCTAGTAATTTATCCTAAAATATTGTAAAAGGGGACAAAAATGATCTTCTTCACAAAAGAATTCATAATTGTTTTATTTGAAACTGCAAAAAATAAAGACTGGGAACAATTTTTATCATCTAGCAGGCCCTGTAGTGCTCATTACAATCTATATAATGTCAAAAACAAAAACAGCTCCTAGAGAGAATCATAATCTTTAGTGAATCCCTTATCCTTCATTTGGATTCTCTTCTGGACATACCAATGGCAGTGGCAAAAAGCTTTTGAGTACAATCCTCCTTTGTTTTTTGCTTTGTTGGATATAAATCAAAGGTCATTGAACTAAGTTCTTTTCATCTTGTCTTTCCCTTTTAAAAATGTTTAAACACATTTTATTTAAAGTCTTAAGTTTCAAATTCTATCCTTTCCCCCCCTCCATCATGTAACAAAATATGTAGTCTGCTACAGTGTATTGATTGGGTAAGCTTCTTCTTCAAGTGCTTTGGGAGTTATCAAAGGAAAGAGAAACTGGATGATTTTGCTTGAAGTCAGAGATCAGAACCAGGAATGACAAGGGGAAGCTGTAAAAAAGGTAAACAGGCAGTGTAAGAAAAAAAACTTTCAAACAATTAGATACATTATAAAGATGGAATATATTGTCCCTGGAAGTAGTGGAAGTCTTCAGAGAAAGACCAGATGGCCCCTTGTTGGGTCATATATGGGTTGGACAAGAGTGACTCAGAAGTTCCTTTCAATTGAGATGCTGTGATTCTATAGGTACGATAATTAGAAAACTGCTGAATAAATTATAGTATATTGATATAACTAAAATGGTGCTATAAATATTGATAAGTATAAAAATGCAAGGAAATATGGAAAACTCCAATTCTACAAGCATGAAATGCATTAGACACATTTCTAAGGACTAGGGACACAAAGATCAAAATGAATTTTCTGCTTTCAAGGAATTTACATTTTATTGGTGAAAAACACATTTGGTTAAGTAAATGCTGAATATATAAAAATAAATAAAAAAAAGTAATTTAGAGTAGGTAGGATCACTAATAACTAGGTGAGGAAGAAGGGAAATATCATGAAAAGTTTTTTTTTTGGGTGGGAAATGATCCTTGAGTTGAACCTTGAAGGGAACGAGAGACTCTAAGAGGGACAAGTGGAAAGTCCAGAGATGGTAGATAACCTGTGTAAATCCACATGGGAGATAGAATGTCCCGTTTTAAGCACAAGAATATGGTCAGTTTGGTTAGAAAGAAGAATGTATGAGGAGGAACCATGTGAAGTCAGCCTAAAAAGTTAGGTGAGAAAAAGAATATGAAGAACTTTAAATGACAAACAGAAGAGTTTGCATTTCATCCTAGAAGCAATAGAGAGCTATAGAAATTTAGAAGATTCTTTTTTTTTTAAGGTTTTTGCAAGGCAATGGGGTTAAGTGGCTTGCCCAAGGCCACACAACTAGGTAATTATTAAGTTTCTGAGACCAGATTTGAACCCAGGTACTCCTCACTCCAGCACCAGTGCTTTATCCACTGTGCCACCTAGCTGCCCCAAATTTAGAAGATTCTTAATGCTCCTTCAAATTCTGGGCTATGATCTGAAGAACCATTATTCTAGTGCATCATAAAAATGATAGTTTCCATTTATCTATCCCTTTTCCAATATAGAAGGTATAGATACCTTAACCTAAATTTTCCCTTCCATTTCCCATCCATATGTGTGGGAAGGCCCAGGAAACCCTTTGTCTTTATGGTCCCCACCTAAGGACTTAAGACTTCCTTTCTTGAAGCCAGGAGTAAGTCAACCCCCAAAGATGACTCATCTAGTTCTTTATTTCTTTCTACTGTGAACCCAGTCTGTCTATCTGCTGATAGGGATCAGTTTAGGGTGGCTAGGCAAGGAAACAGGAAAGCTTCGTTTCATGAAGATGAGAGAGCCTTGGCTGGGAAGATATGCCGGTGGCCTCAGTAGGGCCATTGGCAACAGTTGCTCCTTCTCAATAATAGGTATTTACAGGAACAATTTTAGGGTTTCTGTTGATGGTGAATACTACCTGTATCCAAAAAAAGAATTGTGGAATCTAAACAAAGACCAAAGACTATTAACTTTAATTTTTTAAAAAAGTAACATTATATAATTTTGCTATCTCTTATATTTTATCTTTTTCCTTAAGGATATGATTTCTCTCTCAACACATTCAATTTTGGTTAATGTATAGCATGGAAACATTGTAAAGCCTAACACACAGCATTCTGGGGCAGGGTGGAGGAGGGAAGCGGGTTGGGAGAAAACTGTAAAATTCAAAACCCAATAAAACTGTTGGTCTTTTCAGAAAAAATCAGTAGAGACTGCCCTGCTTTATGGATCTTAGAAGTACATCATATCTGATTTCTCCCAGCTGTTAAAATTAGTTTTAGTGGCTTAATAGAGAGTGTTGTAGAGTGGACATTTGTGGGCATAGGAAGACTTGGATTCATATCCTGCCTCATATTATTACTAGATCTGCATCCTTATATTTGACATTGTTGGTTCAGGCAACTCATTAGGATTTATCTACTGACTGTTCCCAATTAGGGGTTCTGTATTTGGACTAAATCACATATCTGGCTCACAATTTAATGTTTTATTTTTCCCCCAATTATGTGGAAAAACAATTGTTAATATTCATTAAAAAAAGATCTTTCTCTTAATATGGACAAAAACATTTCACTTACCACATGGGGAAAGGCATTGGGTCTAATGTTTATCACAACTGCATTACTCTATAGTTTATAAAGCACTGGCCCATAAGCACTGTGTAGCTCATGTATTAATGTCCCTGGGATATTGAAATAGTCTTCTAATTAGCATCTTTGCCATAAGTCTCACTTATCTTCAATCTAACCTTAGACCTTACAGTCAAAATGATTTTCCTTAAGCCTGTGACTCTCTTCTACTTAAGAAACTTCAGGGGTTTCTTATTATCTTTAAAACAAAGTATAAGTTCCTTGGTTTGGCATTTAAAGTTCCTCATACCATGGCCCTGTCTACATTGGCAACCTTCTTATATGTTTTTTCCCTTTCTGCATGAGTGTCACACTTGCTCTTCTTCTCATAGGATAGTCTATCTCCAGGTTCTGTGCCTTGGCTCTGATTGTCCTCCATGTCCATAGTGAACTCTTTCCTCAACTGCACTCTCATTTTCTTCAAGACTCAACTCACATCAGTCTCCTCTACCTTTGCTACTGGTGTTCTCCCTCCCAATACTATGTTGAGTTTATTGTGCCTATTGTCTGTATATATACTCTTATGGCTAGGAACCATTTCATTTTTCTCCCTATATCTTTGGTCCCTCTATACTATGAATTTAAAACTGGAAACAACCTTCAAGGTAATTTATTAAAACACAAGGCCTTGACAACTAGATTAGAAGCACCAGAAAGGTATTCCTTAACTACAACCACAACAAGCCTGATACCTTTCATAGAATAAATAATTATAATAACTAATAATAATTTATTGCATGAGAGGTAGAGGCTGAACGTTGGAAATATTTCAGTGGGAATTTTGCTTCACCATTTCCCAAAAGTGATTCTGAGCACTCTCAGCTTCTCAGTTTCCTCATTTATAAAGGGAAAGAGATAAGCTAGATGACCGCTAAGATCCTTTTCTACTCCATAGCTATGATTCTGTGAACTGACCAGTGTAAGGCAAGTCATTTGGCTAGAGTTGGAATTTGAATCTCCCTTTATCGCAGTGACCCTGGCTGTCTGGAAAAGACCTGTGTTTGGAGATTATGGTTATATAATCAAGATTCAACTCTTCTATGGAGTCCTGATTACCAATTACACACCTTGAATATAGTTGCTGATACTTTCCTGAGTCTCAGATTTGGCATGATGCCACTTTTGTTCTCTGTCCTAAAACTGTCCAGACTAGAGGGCAAACCATGCATTTAGACTCTGCATCGCTTGCAGATAGGAGACGGGAGCTTGTGGTGTGGAGTGGCATTGGAAGACAGTAAGAGGACAGCAGGAGGGAACTGATAAACCAACTTGCACTATGCATAGTGAAATATATGTGAACTTGCCCCTGCAGCCTCCCACCACCCAGGTTGTACATTAATAACTGGTATATATCTCTCATGTCCTCCTGACTCCAAGGCCAGTGTTCTATCTACTGCACCACTTGGCTGCCCCAGTCTTTACTGGAGCATTATTAAGGCACATTTTGTTGAAACCTCTTATCTAAATAGATTTAACTATCCTGTTAGCATCTTTGTGATGCTTATTTAGCATCTTGCCAGTGCTCTAGGTCTTTCTTAATTTGAGTAGTTTAAAGTCTTTACAGAAGGACTATAAAATAGAATATTCCTTTTCTCGATGAATAAATTGCTTAAGTCATTTGGAAACTCAAAGGCACACTCCAATAAATAGTCATAATAACAACTATCATTAATGTAATTATTATTTATGTGTCAGGCACTTTACTAAGTATTTTACAATTTATTTCATTTTATTCTTACAGCGACCTTGTTGTAGGGGCTATTATTATCCTCATTTTATAGCTGAGGAAACTGAGGCAAACAAAGGTTAAATGACTTGCCCAAGATCACAGAGTTAATAAGTGTCTGAGGCCAGATGTGAAATCAGGTCTTTCTGACTCTAGCCACAACTCACTATCTACCGTGGCACCATATGCCTTAAACAAAGAAATAACTTTGTTACCCAATTCTACTATATAATGCATCCCACAGGAAGCTTTTGACTGCAGAATTGAAGCCCAATTTCAGGCTTAATCATAGTTAAAACTTTAACACAACTAATTACAGTTTTGTTAGTTCAGACACCTATTCTATGTACATACTGCAAATTTCCCAGAAGTTCTTATCAGTGTTTTCAGAAGATTAAGTCTCACTTCCTGTTAATCTGCTGTCAAGGCTTTTCTCTTGATTTAGAAAATTAATTTCTGGTATCCCTATGCCCACTTTTGAGAAAGATTATGGGAGTGTTGGCACACATTGGTTTACTTACGGGTTTTTCTCTTCATAGGTTCATGTGATTTTCTAGGTGGGAAGTATTGTATACAAGCAAATCAGGAAGAAGCTTATTCATCTTTCAGAGAAGTTACATTAATAAATAAAAAGGGGCTAGAAAGTTGCAACCTAAATGATTAAAACATCTTTTCTTAAAAAACTGCTATTTACAAACTTCAGATTATTATCGTTGTTTATTATTTATTTACAAGAAGAATGACATGAAATCTAACCAGTTGAATCTGCAACTGCAGAGTAAAGAAGGAAAAAAATAAACTCAGGTATATGATTTCATCAAGAGAAAAAATTAGAAAGCACTCATGTAGGTATCCCTTCTTTCCAAAATAAAATTTGTTTGTAAATGAAAACCATTAAATCCATGAACAACTTCATCCAGCATACATGTATTAAGTATTTTCTACATGTTGGACACTGCCCTAGGTGATGAGAATAATGAGATAAAAAAAATGAAGCAAGGGTCTCTGAGAGGACTAGACAGCTCCCTCCTTGTGCAATCCTGGTTCTCACTGCTGCCTCCTACTTTGCTGGCAGTAGATTGGTTCTTCTGTCTTATTTCTCTTCTTAGCTCTAAACCTCACCTCAGTCATAATTCCCATTCCCGAATAACATAGTCACAAAAATCATTTTTAGGTAGCATTTTGTTTTCATTAAGTTGTGGGTCTGTAGTTTTCAAAAAATATCATCTGAGATTTCCTAGTAACCTAGGATGCCTTTCATGTAGTAGTTAATAAGCTTAAGTCAAAATGCAGGTCACAGCTCTCTTTCTCTCTGTCTCTCTGTGTATCTGTTTCTCTCTCTGTCTCTCTCTCTGTCTCTCTCTTTCTCTCTCTCTCTCTCTCTCTCTCTCTCTCTCTCTCTGTCTCTGTCTCTGTCTCTCCATCTGATATTGTATTTCTGTTTCACAGAATTATCTAAATCTGAACAAGTTTTATTAGTTCTGGGCTCATTGATCAACATCAAGAAGCCTGAATATGTTGAGATGAAAGAAGTGTCTAATGAGGCGTCCCAACCCATCTAGTAAAGAAAAGGAGTTCATCTCTCAAGGAATTATGTTCATCTGAATTATCTAAATCTGAACAAGTCAAGGAAATGTGGTCATCTGAATTATCTAAATCTGAACAAGCCACTGGAAAGGAAATATGTTCATCTGAATTATCTAAATCTAAACAAGCCACAGGCAAGGAAATGTGTTTGACTGAATTATCTAAATCTGAACGAGACAGGTCTGAGTATGGACCTGTCAAGATTAAAGATGAAGTTGGAAAATCTCAACCTGAACTTGCTTCACCTAATCCTGGACATGATCATCTCAGTGTCCAGACAGTCCAGAATACCTCACCCTCTCCCTCTCTCACAGCCCTGTCTGAGCATTCACTATGTCACAGGGATATAACTTAGGATGATGGCACAGCTCATGATTCATTCTTTCTGCAAAACAATTACAAACATGTCTTGACCTGTTTTAAGAAGTTAAAGATCCAGAAGCCTGGATGTGAGTTTGACAATCACCTATGTACTTATTGGACAAAGAGAGATTCCCTTCAGGAAGATACAACTGGGAGAAGGATGTGTAAGCAAAGAAGACAAGGACTCTGGGACTGTAAGAACGTGCTGCGATTAGAGAGTGGTGCAAGTTATACCAGACACTGTGTTCTGCATTCATTGTCTCAGAATATGAACTCATCCACATCCATACCTTCCATGACACCTTCAGGGAAACCTTATAGTCAGGCAGCTGCCTTGTCCCCCCCTCATTTTTATTTGATCAACTAAAAAGTTTAAATACAGAAATGGGGAAAAGGAAAAAAATACATTAGTATGTAACCAGCAGAACATGAGAGGACTTGCTATAAAACAATAAATTACTTTGCTTCTTTGTAAAAAAAAAAACAAAAAAAACAAAACGCAGGTCACAAAGACATGTAATGTAGGTTTTTCAAAGTGTGCTTTCCATCACAGTTATTAATCTATCTTTAAATGTATAAAAGAAAATTTAAATACAGTTCTAATTATGTTAATCAATATGCTGATCCTCAAAGCTCCACAAAGTCATAGATCTAGCCTTGTTTGTTGCAAACAGTAGGTGCTTCACAATTGCTCATTGTTGATGAATAAGATGTTAATTATTTAAAAGGCTAGTGATGTGAGCACAGTTTAGTGTAGGGAATAGTGTTAAACTTGGAATTACAAGATGTGCATTAGGTGGTGTAGCAGATAGGACCCTGTGTTTGGAATCAGAAGACTCATCTTCCTGGGTTCAAATCTAGTCTCAGACACTAGTTATGTGACCCTGGGCAAGTCTCTTCATCCTGTTTGCCCCAGTTCCTCATTTGCACAATGAGCTGGAGAAGGAAATGCAAACCACTCCAGTATCTTTGCCAAGAAAACCCCAACTGGGGTTACAAAGAGCTGGGCATGACTGGAATGAGTGAACAACAACAAAAATATCTTAAAATATCATATGGCAATCAGTCATAGAAGTGCCGCCTCCTTTGGCAATGTCAAGATAATGATAATTCCAAAGGGTCCTTTGTCTGGAAGGGCAGGTTTTTAACATGTTCCCTGTAGATTCTGTTTCCCCTGTTCTTTGTTCTCCTTTCCTTCCTTGCTATTTGCCTTGAACACCAATAGGTGGCAATATGCCTATGAGCCTGTTGGTTTTCTTTCTGTATCCTCTGAGGCAGATCTGGATATTGAATAATCTCTAGGACACTATTGCTCTTGAAGGATTATTGGGGGGGAACCCAATAAAGTAGGGCAGAGAAAAAACTGTCACCGTACTCCCTGAAAATATTTAAGCATTCTTCTGTTCTTACAAAAAGAAATGGGAGATATTCAAGAATATGTTAATACATGAAATCATGATATGAGATTACATTTAGTCTAAGTATCTACAAACAATTCTCTATAAAAATTTCTTCATGGAACAGTTTTTGCTTCAGATGTACTTAAGAATCCGGATATCTTTGCTATTATTGTTTCCATTGAATTTTTCATTGAAAATCCCTGATGTGATTAGAGGAGGCAGTCTATGAATAAATAGCCAACTGATCAATAAATTGGGTGACCATTGATTAATTGAGCACCTAATATGTGGGAGGCACTGAAGATGCTGAGACAAAGGTGAAATAGTCCATGTTTGTAGATTATATCCTCGGGGGGGGAAGGAGATATGTACAACATAGGAGTACATAAAATAGAAATAAACTATAAAGTGATTTGTGATGGAGGAACTAGAAACTGGAAAAATCAGGAAAAGCATCACGTAGGATAAGGGTTCAAGATTTCAAGGGGGTTGTGAATTTTTGAGAGTATTTTGATAAATATATTTCAATATGACTAATTTCCTTTGTAATCATATATTTTATGCTTTTCAAAATTGAAAAGGACTTCATAAATTGCACTAGAATGACAAAAGTGTCCATGAGACAAAAAGAGACTTTGTAGGTGTGAAAACTAAGACTTGGAGAAAAAAATGGATTGCAAAAGAAGGAAATGAATGGAGTCCATTCTAATCATTTATGTGATGGTCAATGGAAAGAGAAGGAATTTCTTATATGAGTGACAGTAAGAAGGTCCATTTGAGAAAAAGCTTAAAGGAAAGCAATAATTTGTATTAAGGCTAGAAAGGTCTAACAGAATTATAGATTTTGAGAGATTAATGGTTTTGTAGCCCAACCCATGCCTGAAAGGAAAGTTCACTGATGGATTTGGCAAGTCATTATCCAGCCTCTGCTGGCAGACCTCCAAAGACAGGAAACCCAGAACCTCTCCAGGTAAACCATTCCACTTTGGGATCTCTCTAATAGTTCAAAGTGTTTTCTGACATCAGTTCTAAATTTTTACCCTTACAACTCCTAATTCTTTTCTCTGGGACTAAATAGAACAAATTTGTTCCTCTTCTAAATGAAGTAGATGGAGGTCAGGTTGTTAAGGGCTTTAAAAACTAAACAAACGTGTTTATGTTTGCACTTGTAGATTATAGGGAGTCACTGGAGGTGCTGAGTAGGTGAATGTTATCACCAGACCCCATTCTTTAAGGAGATCACTTTGGCAGATATTTGGAGGATAACCATTGGTCCTCTTTGAGAAGGATCAACAACAGTTTGGATTGGGAAGAGACCTGAGGCCCATAAAGCCACAAAAGCAGCAGTCCCATTAACTGACTGGGGCCAAAATTAGAAGCTGTGTAGATGAAGAGAAGGGGATAGAGGTGAAAGCTATTGTGGAGGGAATAGTAAATTCAGACTGGGTGATGATGGGGAAATCCCCTAATCTTTCAGTGCATGTCATGGCATGACAACCATGATATCATTGTCCTCTTTGAAAATGAAGGACAAACAACAATCTATAAGACTAGGAGTTACCACTGGAAGTTCCCCAGGTAGATTAAAAAACAAGCAATTTCATTTATCTAAACAAAGTCCAAATTTACAAAGGTAAAACTGCAATAGTGAGAAGACTTTTTTTAAAAAAAACATAAGCGATAGGAGGCAACTAATACAATGGGATTTCATAGAGTACTAATTTTTAAAGCAAAAATATGTCAGAATGTACCATATGGACTTTCAACATAAGGGATGAAAGTTCTGACTTAGGCTAGACCTAAAGACAAAGGCAGTGGATAGAATTTAGAGGGAGAGATCTGTAGACAAATAATCTGAGTTCAAATCCTTTCTCAGATAATTACTACCTAATCAACCCCAGGCAAGTTATTCAATCTTGCCTTAGTTTCTTTATTTGTGAAATGAAATGCTGTGAGCCTGTGATAGTCTATAAGTTTCCTTTGGACTGCATAATGGGAAAATAGCTTCCCAAGGCTTAACTACTACTTCTACTAGCTTTTATAGAGTACCTTATGGTTGGCTAAGCATTTCACACATGTTCTCTAACTTTTTCCATATAACTGGAGCTTTTCCTAGAAGAGCAATCTATGGGGGCGGGGAGGGAGGAAACTATATCCCAGTGCAAATTATGTATTTTTTATTTGCTAGAATGTTAGATCATTGAGGGAAGAGATTATTATTTTTTCTTATATTTGTGCCCCCTTTATCAAGCAGAACGTGTGGTCCATATTGAATGCCTAATAAATAATGTTATAAGATATGCTTGTTGACAGGGCAGATATAATATATCTATTATATTTCTCTGAGGAAGATGGGAAGAAAGGTTGGGTCTTGATTGTGAAGGCCAGAGTAGAGGGAGCCATGGCCAGTGAGAGAAGGGGGTACATAAGACCTGAGCTGTTGGAAACCTTTGATGAGGGAGCAGCTTGAGTGTCTCTTAGGATTCCTTGGGTAGAGACTGAGGATAGTCAAACACAAGTTCTAACCTGATCTAGGAGTGGAGAGGGAGGAATGAGCCCTGAATAACTCAGAGGAAAAGAGGGAAATTTGGAATCTAGAGACAAGTTGAGAAATCCATTCACTCATGATGTTGTCCATCTAGGCTTCTAGTATTTACTCACTAGATCTGGGTCTCTGCTTCCTTCTTTGTAAAATGAGAGTTTTAGACATAGTAGTCTCTAAGTTTCATCCAGCCCTAAGAGTGTTGATTTGGGTTCCATTTAACCCCAATTCAGCTTGATGTCAAAGGAAGAATACCTTTCCTTTGTGACCTTGGGCTAGTAATTCCCTTACCTCCCCCTTACCTCAGTTTCCTCTAAAGTGAAACAGATAGACTAGATAATTCCTATAGTCCTTTTCTACTTAAAGATGATACCTTGAAAAGCTTTTTGTGTTTTTCTTTTTTTGAGAGAACAAGGCTGGGTGAAAGGGGTAGAGTATGGCTTTAACTTTTCTTATCTTCCCTAAAACATTTTTCTGTTTTCTGTCAACCCTGGCTCATCCTGTAATAATTGGATTTCGCACAAGAAACAAGTAACTTTAGCATCTAGTTTTCAAGAATAATTAGTTAAAAAAGAAAACTACCAAATGGAGTGGGGAAGCATCCCTAGAACCCACTTCATGGTGGTCTCCTGGGGTTTCTTTCTTTCCCTTCAAGGTTGTGTTTCCTCAATCCCCTATCACTGATTAATTTAGGACGAGTTCTTCAGTGTCCCAGGTGTAAATTTTCCTAGGTTTTCCTATGTTCCTATGTTCCTATTTATGTCCTGAGCAACTATATATGGGTGTTCTTCCCTCCAGTGTTCTTTATTGAAGGAAACAAATATCCACTTTCCTTCCCAAACTTCCATCAGTTTGTTTCAATTAAGGCATGATGAAGTAAGCAAGACATGATGAAATCTGGAAATGAAATATGATGAATCACATCATTAGAATAGCATCCTGTGGTTGTATTGGGTCACGTCACCATGTTCTGTCCCTGACTCTCCTTTCACACAAGAACCTACCATGAATGATCCTTGGCAAGAAGAGTTCAGAATACCTCAGTGGAAATCATCACTGGTACCGTCAGGGAAAAAGACCCCAACAACAACCTAAAGCATACTCTTTGTTCTGGGAGTGCGTTTATATGATCATTTCATGTACGACAGAAAGCAAACTATTATGTAAATAAGTACCTGAAGGAGTCACTGACTTCTATAGTGGAGATCTTGTGAAGACAAGAATATAGTAAATTCTTGAGACTATTCATTTTACCTAAAAAGTTGTTCCTTTGATACTTTAGGACCAGAATAAGAAAGAAAACATGGTATTGTCTTCATTTCTCCAATTCATTTGCTTGTCAAGGCATCACATACCTGATGTCATAGTCCTCTTTGAGTACAAAGGACAAATAACAATTTCTAAGACTACAAATTACCACTGGGAATTCCCAGGTAGATAAAAATCAAAACAAGCTATTTCATTTATTTGAACAAAGCAGAGCCCAAATTTAGGAGATAGAGAGTTGCATTTGGAGCTGGGAAGAACTGGGATCAGATCATGCAATTTTCAGCTATGTTTCCTCATTTATAAAATGGTAATTGTAATATCTATAGGTTCTACTTATCTAAGATTGTTTTGAGTTGGAAGAGATAATATACATAAAATTCTTAGTGAACTTTCAATTGTTATATAAAATTGGCTATGTTGATGATGTATTTGGGCATCCTAGGCAAAGTTTGAAAGTTATGTCCCCTGGATGTTACTGTTGTTTAGTTATTTTCAGTCAGAAAGAAAGAGAGAAAAAAAAAGAGAGACAGGGAGAGAGAGAGACAGAGACAGAGAGAGAAGGAAGGGAGAGAGAGAGAAAGAGAGAGAGAGAGAGAGAGAGAGAGAGAGAGAGAGAGAGAAAGAGAGGGAAAGAGAGAGAGAGAGAAAGGGAAGGAAGAGGGAAAACTTCAGAAAAGCTAACCAACTTATTAGTTAAATCTGATACTCTATCCAATATTTCATGCCCATAGAGCACCACCATTGTAAAGAGGAAAGGGGTTCGAAGTCATCATCTCATTGGTGTATATATATATATATATATATATATATATATATATATATGTACATATATATATAGTATATATATATATATATATGTACATATATATATATATATATATATATATATATATATATATATATATATATAAAACTCCCCAGCTAATGAAACTAAGTCTACCTATGAAGGTAAGTTTCTTTACAACTTAGATGCCTAAAGTATTAAATTCTCTAATATATGTGGCAATCAGGATGCAGCCATGGCTGGACTTAAGCCCAGATGTTCCTATCTTTAAGATCTACTTTCTGTTCATTATACCCATATATGACTTTTTTTTTAGGTTTTTGCAAGGCAAACAGAGTTAAATGGCCTGCCCAAGCCTACACAGGTAATTATTAAGTGTCTGAGACCGGATTTGAACCCAGTTACTCCTGACTCCAGGGTCGGTGCTTTATCCACTGAGCCACCTAGCCCCCGCCCCCCCCAATATATGACTTTCCAAAGAAGCAAAGGTGAGGACCAGGAAAGTGTGTATGTGTGTATGTGTGTGTGTGTGTGGGGGGGGCATTTTCTCTATTCTTCCTTGTCTCCAAGCTTAGAAACAGTATTTGTTGTTACTGATATTTTCCCTATTTAAATTGTTTCTGTCTTCATGTATGTTGTTTCCCTGATTCTGTTCACCTCACTCTCTTATCAGTTCCCATATAGTAATACCTTTTAAAAGGAAACTTGGAAAAATTGATTCCTCGGGCCCTCCTTACTATTTCTAGATGAGCTAGGAGGTGGGGAGATCAGGAAGGAAATGAGGACATCTACAAAATGCAATTAAGATCATAGAAGCTCATCTCAACTCAAATTCTAGGGAAGTGATTTTTTTCTATTAATGAAAATCATGAATTCCTTACTCACTGATGGAACTATATGGAATTGAAGGAGGTCTCTGTTTATATGAGGTTTCAGAATCAGAGAACCTCACAATTGGGAGAGATCCAAAATCCCTTACCTGGGCCTAAATAAGACAATCACAAATTTCCAGTTTTCCTTTGCTTTCTTATTTTTGCTTACCTAGACTTGACTAATAGTAAAATAGGGAATCAAATTCATATTTGGGGGGGGGAAATCACATTTACCTAATTCTTTAAGATTTAAAAAAGTAGTGCAGATGTGATTATGTCCATTTAATAGCTGAGAGAATGGAGGCACTGAAAAAACAAAGAGACTTTTCTAGGATCTTACATATAGTAGGTGCTAAATATATGATCAAAAGCCAGGTCTCTACTACTCACTATACCATTTCTCCCCACATCTTTGCCTTCTTAAAAATTGCTTTAAAAAACCAAAAAGTTAATTAGTCAGTCAAATATCAATCAATTAGTATTTATTTTGTTCTTTAACCAATTCATGATTTAAATGGGGGCAGCTAGGTGGTACAGTAGGTAGAGTGCTGGCCCTGAAGTCAGGAGGATCTGAGTTCAAATCTAGCTGTATGACCTTGGGCAAGTCACTTAACCCTGACTGCCTCATATCCAGAGTTATCTCCAGTCATCCTAATCCATATCTGGCCACTGGATACAAATGACTCTGGAGGAGAAAGTAAGGCTGATGGCTTAGCACAGCATCCCCTCACTCAAATCTAATTCACATGATTATTATGTCATGGTCTTCTTTGAGATGAGGGACAAACATGTATATATATATATATATATATGTATATATATATATATATATACATACATGATTTAAATAACTAAATAATCTGAATTTGAATTAATTTATCAATACTTATTGGGGTATTTATTATATATAATTCAATTAAACAAAGTATCTAATATAAAAGGCAGAAAAGTACAATCGAAAGTTTCGGGCCTCAGTCAGAAGACCTGGATTTAGTGGCAATGCTTCTCAGCTGGGAGACTGTGTGTAAATTAGTTAACCTATGAGGGAATAGGAACTAGATGATCTTTAATGTCTTTCCCAGCTTTAAAATTACGATGTTTGAATCAATCAATCAATCAACAAGCATTTATTTAGTATTTATTTTGTTATAGTTACTTTCCTAGGTACTGATCCTGGCAAATACTAAATGACTATATAAAGACAGAAATGAAACAATACAAAAAATACAGCCATTAAAGACAAGAGCCCAGAGTGGAGCAGTCAGTAAATAAGGTCAATAGGCATTTCAGAAGATAGAAGTATTCCTTATGGGCTAGGAATGAAAATCAGTAAATATAATTAGTTGTATGACCTTGGAACAGTCACTTCTCTTTTCTGGATCTTTTCCAATTTGTAAAATGAAAAAATTCAAGGTTTTAACTTTTTTTGTGTGTCTATCATAGATCTTTTGATAGCTTGTTGAAGTTTATGATCTCTTCTCAGAATAATATATTTAAATTAATACAATGAAATTTATGTACAAAGGAAACCAATTATATTGAAAGAGTTTTTAAAAACTCTAAGTTGATAGACAACCAAGTTAAGAACTTCCTGAGTGAAGTGATGACTAAAGTCTGTTACAATTCCAATATTTTATGAGTCTATTAAACAAACATTGAGCTGGATTATGAAGAGATGGGCTGGATTCCAAAGAGTGGATATGTCTAGGAAATGACATGAGCAAAAAGAACAAGAAATGCACATGGGTCATTCAGGGGTACACTAACCTGATTGGAGTGACAGGTCTGCTTGATGTTCTGGGTCAGAGTTCTTGGGTTTCCTCTTTCCTATAAGGTGTTCAGACTTTTAATTGCTACTTCCTTCATTAGTGATTCAGCAGACAAAAAGTTTTTTTTAAAGATTGTTTTTCAAATCTGAGAGGCTATGGAAGGTTGGTTAGACTGAATTCCTTTTCAGAGAAGGAAACTGTTGGATAGAGAGACTGAGACAATAGGAATGTCTCATGAGTCTGAAAAGAATTCTACTAACTTCTGGTTATTGATCTACTACTGCTCTATTTAAAGGTCTATTTGCTCCAGATCTATGCATTTGTTAAAGGCCCCAGTTTCCTTTTTCCCACTCTAGAACAAAACCACCAGAGGTCCAATCCCACCCTCACTCACTCCTCTTAATCACTCTCTAAATCAGATTAGAGTTCCTGGCTTGGGGTTCAGGTTCTTTGTTTAGAAGGAGAGATCTAAAAGGGAAAGGAAGGTGGAAGTCCACTGTCCTAACCCTGTAGGGGCAGGTGTGATTATGTGTGTTAAGGTCTAGAACCAGGCTAATGCTGATGTATTACATGGACTATTTTGAGCAAAATTACTCTATGCATCACCAATTTTTAGAAGTTAGAGCAAGGAATTTATCAATAAATCTGGAATTTTATTTTATTTAGCAATGGTAATAAACTTTAAGCAAACTTTGTCCTTTGCCATGGGCAGGGTGTGTATCGCATGAGAATCCCCAGGGCCAGAAACTTCCTTCCATTTGATGAGAAAAACATCATTGAATTATAATCAGGTCAGGATAGAGAACAGAGTGGTAAAGACTTTATTTGTGTAATGGACATAAGCCCAGGGGAGGATTTCTTCCAGAACTCACCAGGGTCATGGGAAGTTCCCAGAGCATCAAGAAGACAGGAGCTGTTGACTTTTGAGTATTTGGGTCTTGGCATCATAGAGCCTACAGACTCTATGTAAGCAGAGGGAGCAATCTTGTTAGCCTCCTAGTCCCCTTTTTCTTGCATTCCCTCCTTCTTTTCTCTGTCTCTAAGACCTACTTTAGTAGCAAAAGGGACAGCATAGTACAGTGAGAAGAGCAATAGAACTGGAAAGAGAAATAGTGGCTTTCCTATTTATTATATGTATATCTTAGGTAAGTCATTTAGCATATCTTGCCTTTGGTTCCTTCATTCATGATGAAGTTGAATTAGGGGACCACTAAGATTTCTTCTAGACTATTGGATGGTACCATTGTGCATAGAGTGCTGGGCTTGAAGTAAGGAAGTCTCATCTTCCTGAGTTCAAATCTGTCCTCAGATACTCACTAGTTATGTGACTCACTAGTTAAGTCACTTAACCCTGGTTGTCTCAGTTTCCTCATCTATAAAGTGAACTGGAGAAAGAAATGGCAGAGCACTCTAGAAACCGTGCCAAGAAGACCCCAAAAGGGGTCACAAAGGATCATACCTAATTAAAACAACTCAACAACAATAACAAAAATCCCTTCTATTTCTAAAATTCTGTGAACTTTAGGGAAAGAGGTGGATACATGGAATGAGCCAAATCTCAAATGAAATTCAAGAAACACTAATTATGTACTATGCATGAGAAGGAGATGATTTGACACTGGTACCCATGGACTGAGAATTTCCAGGAATTTTAATTTGTCTCACCAGAAGAATTGGGGTGATTTAAATATCAGGCTTGAGCACTAATTTAGTTTTACTTACCATGTTACCATTTTATTCACTGTGCCATCTAGTCAGATTACTTGACCACTCTTGTCTTTAGTTTTCTCATATTATTGATGATTGGATTGAACTAGAATCATCTTTAGTTGCATCCAGCTTTAAGATTCTATCACTTGCTATAACAATTTAGAGATGCAAAGTACCATGAAGATCATTTATTCAACCCCTCCATTTCTAAGAAAAAAATGAGGTCTATTTATCTGCAGTGAACTTTTCCCCCATGAAGGCAGTTTTAAATTTAAAATTTTGTTTTTTCCCAATTATAGGTAAATATAATTTTAATTCTTTTCTAAATTTTGAGTTCTAATTCTCTCCCCTTCCTATTACCCCCTCATTGAAAAGGCAAGCGATTAGATATGGATTATACATGTGCAATCATACAAATCATTGCATATTAGTCATGTTGTACAAAAAATACAGACAAAAAAATAAGAAAAATGAAGTGTTAGAAAGTATGATTCAATCTGCATTCAGACTCCATCAGTTCTTTCTCTGGAGATGGATAATATCATAAATTCTTTGGGATTATCCTAGATCTTTAAATTGCTGAGAATAGCTGTCTTACACAGTTGATCATTGTACAATATTGATGTTATTTTGTATAAAGTTCTCCTGATTCTACTCATTTCAGTTTGTGTAAGCTTTCAAGGTTTTTGAGAGGATCTTGTTCATTATTTCTTTTAGCCCAATAGTATTCCTCCATCACAATCAAATAAAATGACTTGTTCATCCATTTCCAATGGATGGGCATCCCTTCCACTTCCAATTCTTTGCCACCACAAAAAAGAGTTGCTACTTGTACATACAGGTCCTGTTCCTTGTTTTTTTTAATAATTCTTGGGCATAGTTCCAAATTACTATCCAAAATATTTGTATCATTTTACAACTCCACCTTTAGGGCATTAGTGCTCCAATTTTTTCCCTGTCCCCTTCAACCTTTGCCATTTTCCTTTTCTGTCACATTAGTCAATCAGATAGATGTGAGGAAGTACCTCAGAGTTGTTTTAAGTTGCATTTCTTTTTTTTTTTTAGGTTTTTTTTTTTGCAAGACAATGGGGTTAAGTGGCTTGCCCAAGGCCACACAGCTAGGTAATTATTAAGTGTCTGAGGTTGGATTTGAACTCAGGTACTCCTGACTCCAGAGTTGGTACTCTATCCACTGCACCACCTAGCTGCCTTTTAAGTTGCATTTTTTTTTATAAAAAATGATTTAGTACATTTTTTCATATGAATGTAGATAATATTGATTCTTCTGAAAACTGATCTTCATGTCCTTTGACCATTTATCAACTGGAGAATGATTTGTTTTTATATAAATTCAATTCAGTTCTCTATATATTTGAGAAATGACACCTCCATTACAGAAATTTTTATCCATTTGTCCTATTCTCTCTCTCTCTCTCTCTCTCTCTCTCTCTCTCTCTCTCTCTCTCTCTCTCTCTCTCTCTCCTTTCACCCTGTCCATTTTCTAAAGTGTTTTTTTCCCCTTCATTCTCCCTTCAATGAACCTCCATGCCCCACTTAAGTCTTCCACTCCTACTTTCCTGTAGGCTGAAAGGTTTCTATACTCAACTGAGTGTTGCGTTATTCCCTCTTTGAGCTGTCAATGCCACTTCCTACTTGTCATCTCCACCCCCAATATCTTTCTTAGGTTGTCTTGTACCATTAATCTTAAAAAAACAAAAATCAACCCCCCAAATTTCTACTTGCACCAGAGATATATTGTATAATAGAAAGATTAGGAATTGGATGCAGGGGTTCTTAACCTGGGATCTGTGGGCAGATTTCAGTCCATCTGTGAAACTGGATAGGGACAAAATGTATATTTTTTTCACAAGCTCCTTTCTAAATTATGCATTTTCTGCATTTAATAATGATAATAATAATAATAGCATATTTGTCATGCTTTAAGGTTTGCAAAGTGCTTTATAAATATGATCTCATTTTATTTTAACAACTCTGGGAGACAGGTGATACTTTTATCCCCATTTATAGATAAGGAAACTAAGACAGACAGATAAAATGATTTGCTCAGGGCCACATAACTAGCAGTGTCTGAGCCTGGCTTTGAACTCAGGTCTTTCTGTCTCAAAGTACCTCAGTTCTATTCCACCTAAAAACATTCTGATGTTTCATCATATTGCCAAAGGTGTCTATCACACCCACACCCACACAAACACACAGATTCACTCATGCACATCCCTAAGAATATCTTAGAGGAACTAGGTTTAAATCTCAGCTCTGTTACCTGAAACCTTGGGCAGGTACTTATCCATCTTGGGGGTAATGGTGGCAGTTGGTTTTATCATCTGTTAAGACTTGGTATAAGTGATATCTAAGATCCTTTTCCAATTCAAGGCAGTGATCTTAGGAATCATACGTCTATACAACAGAGTGTAAAAGTGCATAACTAATGAATAATAATGGCAAGTCAAGAACCTAAACCTTTGGGTCCTTCCTTGCCTCACCATCCATGGCTGTATCTTGGACTTTTTGGTAGAAACTTCTGTTATAAAAGTTTTCTTGTTGGGGGCAGGGGCGGTGAGGGAAGAGGTGCTGTTTTTGCCAAAAGAAAAGTAGACTAAAAAATTGGTTGTGTGTCATGTAAAAATGATTTTGGTCCTGGCCACCAATTTTTCCTAATGCTTATTAAAGTTATGACTTTTTCTCATGATTAACATTTCCTTGTCCCTGTTTACACTTCGTGGTTTCCTAGTAACATTTCTGTGGTTTGTAGCTCATTGTTTGACAACTGTTTCTTGGTGGTTTGGTTGCAACTTCACCACAATGGTCATTAAGTGCATGTGGTCCCCTACTCCCTACCCCTTTCTATTTGTTCTACAAACTTTCAGATAAATTGAAGGGGAAATTTTCATTCTTCTAGCATCAGTGAGCTGAAATCAAAAACCATAATGAGTCATTTGCTCAGTTCCTCCCCTTGATCTCAAGGAACAATGCCGAACATTATATAAAGGAGATAGTGTGAATAGTAATAAAAATGTGAACCTCAAAGAAGGAACAGTTATTGCCCCAGATCATCCTCCTGTATGTGAGGAGGGAACTCATTGGGGTTTTCAACTCACAACTCTTAGAATTGTGAAAAATTCCCCACTCAACAAATACGAAATGGGGGTTCAGACCTTTAATGTTGATGAAAAAATATAAAAGCTCCACTCCCTCCTTAGGTGCCTAATTTGCTTATGTCATTGCTACATTAAAAAGAAATTGGTTTTACAAGTTCGAAAACTGGTCTCTTGATGTCACAGATGATTTCCTAGTAACGTTTTCTTTTCTCCCCACTTCCCAACCTCTTCAATTCTTGTCCTGCTTCTTCTGTAGACTTTTAATAAAGGAATAGCATAGAGGAGATACTCCTCATTCTCAGGCTGTAGAAAGTCTCATGAATACCTGGGGGTTTGCTCCTGAATTGAACATAAAGAACATATTTCCAAGGGCTGTGCTGAGATGGAGGAGGGAGATGTCATGGCTATGTCAATGATTGGCCCCATGCTCCTCATTGTAAAAGTCCAGGATATAGAATAAAAACCAACACAATTGTGCTGACTTGGGGGACAAAAAAAAAATCAGGGGAAAAACACTTCATCACATTTTGAATATGAAAATGTTTATTAAAAACATAGATGATATGGGGAGGCTATATATATCTGTATTTATATACATATACATACATACATATATATATATATATATATATATATATATATATATATATAATCTGGCCTTGTATATACATAACTCTGTGATACTGAGCAAGACACAACCACAATCAGTCTTGGGGACAAATTTATAATAAGTAGTTCACAGGATTGTTATTAGGATTGAGTAAAATGATGTACATAAAGTACTTTTGTCAACCTGTCTCCTTCTCTTCCTTATCCTCCTCCTCCCTCTCCTTCTCCTTTCTTCTTCGTCTCCCTCCTCCTCCTCCTCCTTCTCTTCCTCCATCTTCCTCTCTTTCTCCTCTTCTTCCTCCTCCCTCTCCTTTTCCTTCCTCCTACATAATTAGATTTCCAAGGCCTAGAATGTTAGCAGAGGAAAAGGGTTATTTAGGTTTTTTTCAGCATTTAAGTCAGTGCAGAGAAGAGAGCTGTGAATTCAAATGGTCTTGGATCCTATTCTCAATTCTTTATGGAAAAAATAAAAGTGATCACTAGGACAAGAAATTGGATCCTGGAACAAAATGTATTTTTTTCCAGGATATCTGGCCCTTTGTACGTTTGGGGAATGAGTAATTTTTGGCCCCATCTTATCATTCACAGTAGTTCTGCAGTCTTTATAGAGTCAGGTTAGCTGCTGCCTGATATACAATCTGCATGGATCTGAAAGGATTTTTGTTTCCCACAAATAAATATACTAGCCTTACTAAAAAAAAAGTTATTCCAAAGTGATGTGGCTACATATATTCTTTTGCTTCTTAACCCTCTGCCCATTTTTTATTGACTATGCTCCCACTGAGCAGTGTCATCCCTTTTCTCTCCTCCATTCCTATCTCTATCTACTGATTTCATACTGTATATCAGGTGATGGACTTTCTACCCACAACAGAGTCATTCCATAATCAGTATTCCATTGAAATCAAGGGAGGAAACGAGTGAGAGAGATAGACTCTATTAAGTTCTGTCTAGACTTGTTGATTGACTTTACATTTCATGCCTGCCAGTTTTCCTTTAGGGTCAGTGTCCCTGGGCCCCTGGCCATTTTTCTTCTTGGAGTCATTTTATTAAATTACTGAATCTCAGTGTTGTAAGGGACCTCAGAGGTCCTTTGAATTCCATTCATAGTATAGCCAATCAGTGGTCAGCTAATCTTAGACTGAAGATCTACAGAGAGGGAAATCCATTACTTCCTAAGGCAAAACTTAATGTTGGATTAGGATATCCCCATGAGGTTCTCTTTATGTGTAGCTAAATGCAGTTCCATTATATTTTGTGCCCTTTCATTCCATCTCATTTCCTTGTACTCCATCTCATTCTATAATTCCATCCCATCTCTTCAACAAGCATCTATACTTACAAGGTACCAGCTCAGGGATTCAAGAACAAAAGTCCCTGCCCTTTCTTGAATCTTCTTGAGAACCTATTTACATACTCTTAGATATGGTGGCATATTATTTTTTTGAAGCTGTACATGAGCCTTTGCCTCTTTGCCCATGAATACCACCCCCAAAACTTGGCCAGTCAGTAGTGAGAACTTATTGTGGCCAGTGGATTCTCTCCAATCTCAAAAGCCAACTGTCTCCCCTTTGCCCATCCATCATCATCCCAGCACGGCTACCAATGATTTTGTGCAAATAGTATTTACTCAGTTGTCAGTTTGGATGAGAATAACATTAGTATGGAAACTACCACAATACCTGGCTTCCTTTTCATAAAATGGAAAGTTCTTAGGGATGTTTAACAATATGATTCTAAGCATGTATTTGAGTCTCCTGGTATTTCAAAATAGGATGCCTCTGCTGTCATGGGGGGGGGCAGGACTGGCTGAATAACAAATTACAATTATGAAGAACCTTAAGGAGTGCAAGTCACAAAAAGCTTTCTTAAGAAGCTAATGCAAGTATCCCCTCCCATCTTCCAGAAGAAGAAACTGAGACACAGAGAGATTAAATGACTTTCCCAGGATCCTATAAGCAAATTAGTGTCAGAACTGTGATGTCAATCGAGGTCTCTGCTCTCTAAAATTGGGGCTTAAATCAATTTAATAAACACGAATTTAATATGCATTTATTAATCACTAACTTTGAGTATATCACTGTGCTCGATACTGCTTTTTTGCTCCCCTGTTCTGGACATTAAAGAAAATGAACATAGGAGCAATTCTCATGTTCCATTTGGCTAGTATGCTCAACACACTGAACTGGCATAATTTATACATAATCAACTTGTGTTATGGGATCAAGACACTGTGTCCACTTCAATCTAATTAGCATTGAGACTGGAGAGGGGAAAAATAAGGATTGGATCTATGATATCATGGACATTGGGAACTCCCAGATGATGAAATGCAACCTTTTCTGCAATCTGCAGTCTTAAGAGAATTACCTGGAGCACAAAGTGACATACTGGACAAATGACTTGCCTAGGTCATATGGCCAGCATGTATTTGAGTCAGGACTTTCTGACTCTGAGTCCAGTTCTCTATTCACTACACCAAACTACCTTTCAGAAAAGAAAGAGAAAAAGAGAAACAGTTTTTACTCTCAAGAAGCTTACATTCAGTTGGGATTTCCCCCTTTTTTTCCTCCTTAAAGAAAGGACACAAATTTGAGTGGAATGAGCAATTATATCTGTAGCACAAAGATAACAGTCATAAAAGCTATAAGAACAACTTTTATAGCTTATATTTAGGGAGTGCTTTATGATTGCAAAATATTTTCACATTCATTATCTTACTTGATGATTGTATTCTACAGATTATCCTGGCTCCCTTCCCCTTTCAAGTATGAAAGAATGAAGTGATGGGAAAGAGAAACTGTTTTGAGGGAATGTCACTAGGATGAAAGCAAGTCTTATTAGGTGCTCATTAGTCAAGGTTGCAGATATATGTTGCAGATTTTCCAGAAGAGATCAGATTTGAAAGACAAAAGGAAGATTTGTATAAACAATTTCCTTTTCTAGATCGTGTGGACTCTTTAATAGTTTGAAAAATATGATTACTGTAGCATGAGGAAACTTCACTATGCATCAGGGTAGATCTCTAAGATCTAACACGTAGGTTTTCAACCTTTTAGCTCTTCTGCGTAGTGTCACCTAACAAAAATTTGTCAAGAGCCACAAACGTAATTTAATACTTATTTATAACTACAATGTAACCATATAACCAATAAATATACTTATAAAATGTAATAAAATATAATACTTTTTTTTTTAGGTTTTTTTTGCAAGGCAAATGGGGTTAAGTGGCTTGCCCAAGACCACACAGCTAGGTAATTATTAAGTGTCTGAGACCGGATTTGAACCCAGGTACTCCTGACTCCAAGGCCAGTGCTTTATCCATTATGCCACCTAGCCACCCCTGTATAATACTTTTTTAATTAAATATAAGAACATGACTTTTAAAAATTATTTAAATATTTATTTTTCCAATTACATGTAATGATAGTTTTCAACAAACACTTTTTTACATTCTCTCCCCTCCTCCCCATTCCTCCCTCCTCCCCCTGACAAAAAGCAATCTAAATGTGTAATTATGCTAAGCATAGATCCATATTAATCATGTTGTGAAAGAAGAATTAAATTCAAATGGAAAAAATGAGAGAGGAAAAAAGACAAAATACATAAGATGTCTTTTAAAAAAATGAAGATAGTAAGCTTTGGTCTACATTTAAAAAGTTCCTTCTCTGGATATGGATGGTATTTTCCATCACAAACCTTTTAAAATTGTCTTTGATTATTGTACTGCTGAAATGAACAAGTCCATTATGGATGATCATCACCCAATGCTGCTGTTTGTGTGTATAATGCTCTTCTGGTTCAGCTCATTTCATTCAGTATCAGTTCCTACATTTTGAAGCTATTCTGAAGTCTCACCTCTCATGATTTCTTATAGAACAATAGTGTTCCAACACATATCAATGTATTGGAACACAATTTCCAATTCTTTGCCACTAGGAAAAGAACTGTTATGAATATTTTTCTATGTGTGGTCCTTTTACCCTTTTTTGTGATCTCTTTGGGATACAGACCAAATAGTGGTATTGGTGGTTCAAAGTATATGCATAATCTTGCTGCCCTTTGGGCATAGATAATATGACATTTTTTCACACTTGATATTTTATTTTATTTTTCTGCTTAGATGTTATGAAAGTTTTTCAATATTCATCAACATGTATTTGCATATTTATAGGTTATGTAATTTCCTTTTACCCTCCCTCTCTCCCCACTCCCCTTAATGACAAACAGTCTAGTGAACATTGTACATGCACATTTGGGTTTAGTCATTTTTTTGTGTGTGAGGAATTAGGACTAAGGGAAAAGAAAGAAAACCATGAGATAGGAAAGAAAACATATAAGAGAAAATTGTTAAAAAGTGAATGTAGGGGCAGCTAGGTGGCACAGTGGATACAGCACCGGCCCTGGAGTCAGGAGTACCTGAGTTCAAATCAGGCCTCAGACACTTAATAATTACCTAGCTGTGTGGCCTTGGGCAAGCCACTTTACTCCATTTGCTTTGCAAAAAGAAAGAAAAATCTAAATTTTTTTTAAAAAGGTGAATGTAGTGTTCATTCAAATTCTGTGGGTTTTTTATTGTTTTGTTTTATTTTTCTTTCTCTGAATGTGGATAGCATTGTCCACAGCAGGTCTCCTAGGGTTGTCCTAGCTTTCTGAATTGCTGAGAGAAGCTGCCTCCATCAAGGTTGATCAACTCACAATGTTGTTATTAATGTGTACAATATTCTCTTTGTTCTGCTCCCTTCACTCTGCATCAGTTCCTGTAATTCATTCCATGCTTCTCTAGAGTCTGACCAGTCATGGTTTCTTATAGAATAATAGTACTCCATAACATTCATACACCATAACTTGTTCAGCCATTCCCCAATTGATGGGCATCTCCTCAACTTCCAATTCTTTGCCACTCTAAAAATGCTACAAATATATTGGAACATGTGGGACTTTCTCCATTTTTTTATGATTTCTTCTACATATAGACCTAATATTGGTATTGCTGGGTCAAAGGATTTATTTATTTATTTAAGGCAATGGGGTTAAGTGACTTGCTCAAGGTCACACAGCTAGGCAATTATTAAATGTTTGAGGTTGGATTCAAACTCGGGTCCTCCTAACTCCAGGGATGGTGCTCTATCACCGAGCCACCTAGCTGCCCCAGGGTATGATCAAATTTTTTTGCTCTTTGGGCATAGTTCCATCTTGCTCTCCAGAATGGTTGGATCAGTTCACAACTCCACAAACTGTGTATTAATAGCCTAATTCTCCCACAACATTTGATTTATTTTTTCAGTTACATGTTATGGATATTGATCCAACATTGATTGTTTTCCCTTTTTGCCATCTTAGCCAATATGATGGATGTGAGGTGTTACTCTATAGTAGTTTTAACTTGCAGTTCTCTAATCAGTAATTTTTTGGAGCATTTTTCATATGATTATATATAGCTTTAATTTCTTCATTTGAAAACTGCCTGTTCATTTCTACATCCATTGGGAAATGACTTTTAAGCTTATAAATTTGATTCAATTCTCTATATATTTTAGAAATGAGACCTTCATCAGAACTCCTAAATGTGAAAATTATTTCCAAATTTTTTATTTCCTTCTAATTTTGGCAGCATTGGTTTTAATTAGTGCAAAATTTTTAAAAATTTAATATAGTCAAAATCATCCATTTTTCAATTTATAATAAACCATCTTTTGTTTGATTATAAATTTCTCCCCTTTCCATAGATTTGACAGATAGAATATTTCTTCACCTATTAATTGGTCTGTGGTTTTGCCCTTTATGTCTAAATCTCATACCCATTTTGAGCTTATTTTAGTAGTGAGATGTTTTTACCTAGTTTTTGCCATACTATTTTCCAGTTTTCCCAACAATATTTTGTCAGAGAATGAGTTCTTATCCTAGAAAATAATATCTTTGGGTTTTTCAAGCAGTAAATTACTGTAATCATTTACTACTGGAGAACATGACATTTTTAATGTGAATAGTGAACCTGCTTTATTGATACCAATGCATCTATATTTGGTTTGATAGAGGCTGAGACAATGTAAAGAATGTTTTCAAGATACTTATCTGACATTTTTTGCTCAGTTTTGCATTTTGTATGCTTAAAAAACAAACTCTGGTTGTCTATGAGAAAATGACTATTCTGTAATCATGTTAAATGCAAATGCAAATGTATATATATATGTATGTATGTATGCATGTATGTATGTATGTATATATACTCTATGCTCTTCAGACTGTTTCCCAGTAAAGGGAGGGGGGAAGGAAGGGAGGGTGGATGGAAATTATAAGTCAAGGTATATTAATTAAGATATGTGATGCTGCAGTGTTGGTACAAGCATATTTAGCCATTCCTTCATTTTCTGTTTCTGCAATGTGGGTGCGTGGCCACTGAGCTGCCGGTTGGACATAACTGCTCTAAAAGTTCTGTCTGCAGCAAGTTTCCTTTTCTCTAGAGGTACCTGAGTGTCCTGATGACTGAGACAACTACAAATAAGAAAGTTCTAGTTGAAGCATGGAATAGGTGAGAATAATACACCAACCCCTAAAATGTCAGCTAGGAAACTTTGGCTTTTTGAGCTCTATGAGAATGGAAGTTGGAAGTTAGGATTTGACAAACTTCCATTCTATTTCTTGTGAATTAAGTAGAACCATGAGAGGAGGTTCTTCCTACCAAAATATTTCCATGATGTGAATTGATTGAGCCAAGCCCAAGTTGGTTGAACCTAGTGGAAGAATGTGGGTAGATATCAATGATAAACATTCCCTCTGAATCTTGAACTCACAGAACAAAAAGGTGCAATCAGGCTAATGGCCCTTTTCTTACATCCATGAATAGGACTGAATTTAGAGTCACTTCTTAAAATATATGTGGATAACTTAACTTATTTTGGCATTTTCTAGGGATGTACACTTAGATAACGTGGCTGAAACATGTATTGCCAGAACTATGTTAGTGTTTGGGAGACTCCAAAGGAAACTGTGAAAGAAAAGAGGAATTAAGTTGCCTGTCAAACTGAAGGTCTATAGAGTCGTTGCAGTGACCTAATTGTTGTATGACTGTGAAACCTGGAAAGTCTACCACACCATGCCAAAGAAACTGAATCAATTCCATTTGAATTGTTTTAGGAAGACTTTTTGAAAATCACTTGGCAAAATGAGGTACCTAGACAATGAGTGCCTTTCTTGAGATGAACTGCCAAGTGTCCAAACTCTACTGCAGAAAGTACAACTCCAATGGGTTGCTTAGGATTTGAATACCAAACCTATTTTTACTTACAAGATTATTTTTCAGAAAACTCACACAAGTTAAGCCCTTGAATGGAAGTCTCTGAATAACTTTGGCATTCCCATATCAAAGAAGGCTCTGGGCTCTATGAAAGAAGAAGGAGAATTGTAGTAACTCAAAAGAAACATGAAATGTACACATTTAGAGCCATCTCCACTGCAAACATACATTTGGACTATTTGTGCCCGACCTGTGGTGCAGCCTTCCAAGCTCATATTAGTCTGATCAGCTACAGTCAGAGATATTCTACTTTGACCCTAACTCATTGATGTCATTTTGGTCCTCTTTGAGTACAAAGAATTACAACCAGTCTTAAGTTATGAGCTAAACTATTAGTAAATGTTAGGCAGAAATTAGCCACTTGATGATATGGAGAGGGAGTAGAATAGACATTTGAATGAATGAACAACACATTAATTCTTATCATGTGGCTGGTATTTTTTTAGGTGCTGGGGAGAAGGAGATATAAATCCAAAAATAAGACACCTCATGTTCTCAAGAAACTTATACTTTAATCTCCAAGGGCAATAGAACATATGGAAAGGTGACCATGGCAGGAAGTTTACTGTATTTCCCCATGGATGAGATGCACTCTTTTTTGAAAAATTTGGGGTCTAAAAACTAGGAGTGTCTTATCTGTTTCAATGGTTGTAGATTTTTTTACTTGCATTTCCTGAGGTTTTGCCCTTGTGTTTGTTCTCATTGTTTCACATTTGTTAGAGGTATATTAGGTTAAGTTTTGCCATGTTCTGCTGAGAAATGGCTCAGAAAAGATTTTGGGCCAGTGCTGACTTCAAGTTCAAAGAGATCCAGTTTGCAAAAGTGAATGGAGGGGTGGCTAGGTGGCACAGTGGATAGAGCACCGGCCCTGGAGTCAGGAGGACCTGAGTTCAAATTTGACCTCAGACACTAATAATTACCTTAGCTGTGTGGCCTTGGACAAGTCACTTAACCCGGTTTGCTTCACAAAAACCTAAAAAAAAAGTGAATGGAAATCACACTGCTGAAGGTCAGTTTGATCTTCCTTCAACTGAGAAAACAATCGGAGACTGGCTACTGGAAAAAGAAACCCAACTGAAAGTCTTGCAGCAGAAGAAGGCCGTGAGAGACAAGTCTGCAGAAGGAATGGAAGACCCGGATTGAAGAGCAAAGGGCAAATGGAATTCCTTTGTCCACAAAGATGGTTCAGCAGAATTGTTGATGTAAAAGAAGTGACTGATTTCACAGGAGGACACAGTGGGTGCTTCAGGTTCCTGAAACATAGTGGACTAAGCATGTGTCCATGCACCAGACTTACCTAAAGGAAGCCTGCAAGCTCTGAGCAGAAGGTCCTTGAATTTCATGATGAATAAAACTTGAGTTCAATGACTTTGTGTAATACTTTCTTTTCATATTTCAGGCCCCCAAATTAAGGTGCATCTTATACATGGGAGCATCTTATGCATTGGGAGATTTGGTAAGTCTGTGGTATTGTTGTTTTGTCCTTCAGTCTTGAAGAAGATGCTATGACAAGCATGTGGATTGGATTTGAGTGAGAGGGGGTTGTGCTATGCCACCGGCTTTACTTCTCCTCCTGAGCCATCTGGGTCCAGTGGCCAGATATGAATCAGGATGACTAGACATGGCTCAGGATGTGAGGCAATAAGGATTAAGTGACTTACCCAAGGTCACACAGCTAGTAAGTATCAAATGTCTGAGGTCACATTTGAGCACAGGTCCTCCTGACTCCAGCGTGGTGCTCTACCCACTGCTCCACCAGAGAGAGACTTAGAAGAGGGCCAGAAACAGAGCCCCAAGAGACAGCTCCAATTAGGGTGCTGATTCTGGAGGAGGATTCAGCAAAGAAAACAAAAAAGGAGAAGACAGGGTGGAACTCTTTCTGTAGAGGTAGTGAGCTCACTGTGGGTCCAGTGTCCAGATGTGAATAAGAATAACTAGCCCGGAATTTGAGGTAAAAAGAGTTAAGTGACTTGCCCAAGGTCACGCAATTATCGTGTCAAGTGTCTGAGACTGGTTTGAACTCAGATCCTCCTGACTTCAGGGCCAGTGCTTTAGCCATTTTCACTGCATTGGGGGAATGTGAAGTGGAGTCAGAGGGAAGTGATTGTCACATCCTTTCCAGTAGCCATGCTAAGGTTGATCTGATTACTGTTTATAGAGCAGAACAAGATATGGAATGGGATGGACTGGAGGTGCAGAGCAGCAGGGCAAATGACCAGATGCTCATGCTGGCTAAGCCACAGTTTCCTAGTGGGTGACTAGAAAAGCCAGGGCAGAGAGGGAGCAGTATCTGGGAAACAGGGAAATTATAAAAGGGACCTTGTAGGGAAGGTAGGAGGACATCACTGACAAATATCAAATTCACAACTTTGTCTAGTCATTCCTGACAACGTGACTCAACCTTCTTATAAGTGACTAGGGTGCTGACCACTGAATTAGTAAACTCTAGACAAAGTCCTAGGATGGGCACATTATGGAGTTTGGGTTTTTTAGAAGTAGTATTTAATAAACTAAGGAAGTTCACTTGCTTTTACCCTTAAGAAGTTAAATCACAACATCTGGCAATGATTAAAAAAAGATTTATAGACTGTTGGATTGCTAAAATATTGTTTGGAATTTAGAGAAGACATCTCTTTCTCATTTCTGGTACATGGACCAAGGATGGAACTGCCAGGCTTAGTGTCTTGATATTGTCTCAAATAATAAACATAGATGATATCCATGAGATTTACAAGACCCTCTCTTGGCTTTTATGAAACTACTAATATTAGTCAAGTGATGAATTCATCAAAATGGGGTCAAATAGTTAGGGATGAGGTGTGGGAATATAAGGAACAAATGTATAACTGAAGAGGAAGAGATAATGGAAATTGATACTTTCAGGAAAATGGAGGATATATTCTGTGATTATTTAAGAATTCTTTTACCTGAAGACTAGAGGTAAGAAAAAGATAACTTCTGGGATGTTTTTCTCCCAATACTTCAAAGTTTGATTTTTTGGTAAAGGATAACAGTTTTCTTTCTTTAATGAATATTTTTGACTCTTTGTTACATACTATATCCTGAAGCTGCATATTAATGAGATTTCATTTGGGCAAAAGACCAGAAATAAATTAATGAGGAGTCAGAAGTTAGCTATTCAAAATTTAGCTCCTTTGTTTGCCAGATTCCATCAGTTGCAGATGGGATGCTGGTTTGCCTCAAAGTAGGTCAATTCAGGGTGTGACTGCAAGATGCAATTGAATGTTTGGTGTCTAGCATTCTCTGAAGGACTCACTTCACTCAGAACCTCACAGGGGAGCAGAGTTCATACTCTCGCTATGGTAGATGCAATCATTATTTTCCCTTTCCTGAGGTTCTCCTGGCAAGACTGCCCTGAAAACAAACTCTCAATGCTACTATCTGGGATTTTTGGGGTAGTTCCTCTATTCCACAATGGTCTCTCCTTCTGTTTCCACACCAACCACATAATGATGATCTCATATTTATAGTATTTATCCTTTGAGCATACAAATATTATCAACCCCATTTTATAGATGAAGAAACTGAGGGTTTGAGAGATTAAATGATCTGAACATAGTCAGCCAGCAGGCTGACTGTTGGGTACAAACTTGGCACTGTTTGCAATGTACTCTCCTATCTCTCACATAAGGTCCAATTAAATTCAGCAAAAATTTACAAAGAGTTTCTTCCATGCCAGGCATTATCATCAACTCTGTGCTAGTTGCCAAGGATATGATAAATATAAAAAATAAACACTCCTTGACCTTAGGCTGAAATGTTTCTATGGGGAAAGACTGAGTTGAAACCATGTACATGGTTTATATTTGAGAAGAGGTCAACCAAGAATGAAATCCCTGATGGGATGTTCCTGCCAATGGGCAGGGAAAATACTTGATGTTACAGGATGCTGTAGAAGCAGAATTCTTCCCCCCACCCCCCCCATGGTGGAGGAACAGTTGTCAAAATGTAGCACTTATGTTATCGGTGAAATGGCAAAATGTAAATCTGTCCAAGGAGCAATACTCACTTTAGTTACTCAGTCTTTCAGTCTTCATTTGATGGAGGTGAAGAAGAACCTGGTCTGTATATAGAGCAGATCTCAAGAGTCAAAGAGTCTGGAGGAAATAGAGGGAAGATTCTAGAGTACAGTAACAAGATGAAACAAAGAAGACATATGGCACTCTATTTGTGTTTTGGTGCTTTCATTCATAGTCACTATAATTGGTTGCTGTAAAAAATTCAAAGGACTCTGGGACTTGCACCAAGTAAATATAGGCAAGGAGAGTTTTAATATGACTTGAAGAAATAGGATATTTTTGTTTTTCTGTCAATATGAGATAATATATGCACACAGAGTGATATAGGAGTATATATTAGAGTCCTTTGTAGAAGAATTTAAGGAGCATATTTCCGTGCTCTCTTATCTATCTATCTATCTATCTATCTATCTATCTATCTATCTATCTGGGTATATATAGATAGAGATAGAGATAGAGATAGAGAGACAGAGATAGATAGATAGATAGATAGATAGAGATAGATAGATGTCAAGAAAGGGAGTTTTGGTTTGAGGAATCATAGGGATAGTATGATTCCATAAGCCCAGGAAAATGAAATATTCCTTGAAAAAACTTAAAATTGTTTCAAGGAGGATTCGAAGAAGAAAAAAGATGTAAACAGAAAGAAGAAGAGTTCTCATTTGTGTCAAAAGATTGAAGATGGAAGAAGGTGTTTCAGAGATGGAAGAGAAGCACCCCTGTACATTTGAAATAAAATTATGAGGCATACTTTCTCTGTCTCTCTCTGTCTCTGTCTCTCTGTCTCTCTGTCTCTGTCTCTCTCTCTGTCTCTGTCTGTCTGTCTGTCTGTCTGTCTGTCTGTCTGTCTCTCTCTCTCTCTCTCTCTCTCTCTCTCTCTCTCTCTCTCTCTCTCCCTCCCTCCCTCCCTCCTTTCATTTGTGGAGGAAGCAACTTCCTGGGTCCAAAGAATAATGCTGTATCCATAAAGTCAGTCCTATAAAAGGCTATCTACTAATGGTCACATAAAAAAGGTGATTTTCAATAAAAGTTGGCAATTTCTTATTGAGGGGCACCTGTTTTGTCAAGCTCACCATAGAAAGGTCTGGTGTTTTACTAGATCCCACATATCTGGGACCTGATAGTTCTCTAAGGTCACTAAAACCTGAAAGAACTACCTACTTCTAGTAATTCATGTGAGGATAAATACCACCAAAGGGGAACCAGAAGCCCTTGCTTAATATTATGAAATCCTGTCCAGAACTCCTGGAAGTAGGGAGTGGTATGGGGCAGCAGAGGTAGTTTCCTCATGTTTGCTAAGTAACAGTAGTAGATTTTTGGAGAGCAAATTACTAGTTAAGAAGATGGTGCTTAAGAGTAGGATTTAAAATATGGCAATGATGTACTCTTGGACAAGGATGGAATGTAGTTAACATGGGCTGGTAAAAAAACATGGGTAATCTTTTTTTTAGGTTTCTGTAAGGCAAATGGGGTTAAGTGGCTTTCCCAAGGCCACATAGCTAGGTAATTATTTAGTGTCTGAAATCGGATTTGAACCCAGGTACTCCTGACTCCAGGGCCGGTGCTTTATCCACTACACCACCTAGGTGCCCTGAAAGTGGAGAATCTAACCCTGCTTCTTCATCCTGAAAAGGCAAAGGGAGGGAGAAAACTGCTTATGAGAGCCTGACCAGTCTGTTGCTATTGAGAGTAGCCAGGCCCAATGTAGGAGAAAGAATAATAGCAGAGAGGCCCACTAGTCTACAGGAGATGATAACCAACAAAAGAAATGTCTATTCCTAGTCCACTTTTGTCTTTATACAAATGCTTAAGATTATGGGTAATAAGGTCAAATAAATTTGTTCTAAAGGGTACCATTAATATTGGGTGGGACAGAACTTTGCTCTGGAAAGGTATAACAATTTCTTTTGTTCCAAAAGGAACAACGCGGTAATAAAAATTTATATTTCATAATAATGGCTTTAGGGTTTACAAAGTGTTTTCCATGTATTAGCTTATCTGAGTCTTACAACAACCCTGTAAGATAGGTGCTAGTATCCCTATTTTACAGATAAGGAAACTGAGGGTGATGGAGTTTAAATGACTTTCCCTGGATCACACAGCTAGTAAGTATGTGAAGCTGTATTTGATCTCAAGTTCTCCTGACAAGTCCAGCATAATATCCTGTATACTGTTTGAATGAATAGTAGCTTAGTAGCAAAAATGTAGCTAGTGTCAAAGCCCCAAATGGGTAGAAACTATGAAGGAAAACTAAGGAAAAGAAAATGAGTATTTTTTGTTTTCCTCTTATAAAAAGTGATAGAGAAAACAAAGGATAGTCCAGTTGCTTGAGGTGAATGGAACATTAGTTGTTAATGGCCAACTGAGATGGCTAAACCATTCAACTTTTATTGAAGAGTCATGTCAGGGATTGGGAAAGGAATAGTAAAGAATGGGATTTCAAGCCTAGTGAGATAGTCAGAAACTAGCTGCCCTCAATTCAAATCAGCAAGCAAGAATGAAGAGTATCCTAGAAGGCTGAAAGAACTAGTAGATAAGAATATTATTATTCAGTTACTATCACTGACTTTTGGAAGATCTTTGAGAATGTGAGAAGTAACCTAGACCTGGAGAAGAGTGAAAATCCTATGTATTTTTAAAGGAAGATGGTGAATTCCTTGAAAGATTCTAGAACATTTTATTAAGGGACTGGGAAGGGAGCCACTAGAGAGGGAAATAATGATAATTAAAAGCCAAGCATGGCTTCATTGAAATCAGGTCATCCCAAATTAATTTCATTTCTCTCTCTCTCTCTCTCTCTCTCTCTCTCTCTCTCTCTCTCTCTCTTTCTCTCATAACAGGGTAACTAAACACATAGGAGAATTACATAGATACAGTATTAAATGTCAGCAAAACATTTGACAAATGCTATCTTTAATAAGATGGAGAGATTTGAGTTAGATTGATAGGAAAGGAAGACAAATTTGAAATTGATTGAGTAACTAACCTCAACGAGTAATTATTGTTAGTGCCAGAGTGAGGGATCTAATAGTTCTTTTTTTAATCCTGTTCTAGTTATGTTACATCTGGAGCTCATTTTGGGGTCCGCTGTTTTAGGAATGAAAGACAAGCTAAAGCTCTGTTTGAAGAGGGTGACCAAGGATGATTAAAACAAGACTTAAGAAACTGTCCAGTGAAGGAACTGTACATGTTGAGTCCAGAAAAGAGAGGACATGGTAACTTTCTTCAAGCATTTAAAGGTCTAGATGGGAGATGGGGTGTGGGGGGGATTTCTTTTGCTTGGTTCCTGGAAGGCAAAAGTAAGACTATTGGAAGAGTTGATGAGAACCAGATTTCAACTTGTTGTCAGGATAAAATATTTCAAATAATTAGAACAATGTCAAAGTAGAATAGGCTGCTTGAGGGAGAGTGGGCACCCCCTCATTTGAGGTTTTCAAGTAGACAATCCATAGGCATGTTGTAGACTTGCTATTTGACTATGTGAAGGCTAGATAGATGATCCTGAGGTTTCTTCTTACTTTTAGTTTCTGTGATTCATTTCAGCAGCACAAAATAGAAGAGTTAGGAATCTCTAAAAACAAACAAGGGTGAGAATCATTTATATCTGTATCAAACTTTGATAATGCAGCATTTCATGTCCATTGGATTCATAGAGTCTGGGAAAATCTAACTGACTAGGGGTGGCTAGGTAGCGTAGTGGATAAAGCACCGGCCTTGGAGTCAGGAGTACCTGGGTTCAAATCCGGTCTCAGACATTTAATAATTACTTAGCTGTGTGGCCCTGGGCAAGCCACTTAACCCTGTTTGCCTTGCAAAAACCTAAAAAAAATCTGACTATATTTCACTTAGTCTTGAGTTTTTTAGAATCACTGAATGATGATAAATGAAAAATGACTGTATCCCTATTATGCAAACTGAGGTCAAGCAAGATCAAAGGACTAAATCAAGGTCCACAAGTAGTAGAGGGTGGAGCTGGGCTTCACACATGTCTATTGATATAAAGTCCAACACTTTTCCCAAGATATCTTGCTGCCACTCAATCATCAGTAAAGACAATGCATCTTTCAAAATCAGTAGAATAAAAGGAATTTGTTTCCAGTAAATTCAGGAATGCAACTGTTGTTGAAAGGGAGGCATGTACTTAATAAACCTATCAGACATAAACTTGGAAGAAATGCTGAGTAGGCTGTGATATGTAAATAAAGTATAAATATAGTGTATATTATATATATGTATATATGTATGTATTTAGTTCTTAACTAAAATGCAATATATGAGAATGGGATTTCCCTAAGCAGTTGGTTGTGTAACATATTTAGGAAGTCCCCATTTTAACTTTTGCAGATAAGCTCCTCTGCTGTGGCCTAAAAATACCAATATTTCACAGCTTGCTATCTTAACTGACTTAGTGGCCAATTTTCACAGGTTTTATGGAAGATGTCAATGTTTCATTTTACCAATATATGACTGCCTTCTAGTGGAAACAATTGCAAATTCAGGTGTTACAGGTTTTCAAAACAAAACAGGATACATTGGGAAAACATAAAAGTGACCTCTTTCCCTTGTTCTACTGAGAAGTAGTGGGGTGTAGTGGCTAGGAAGTCAGTCTAAAGTTAGGAAGCCTTGCATTCAAGCCCTTTCTCTGATATAGTTATCCCTTCCATATCACAGGGGTTAGGGGAATGGTGCCCTTGAACTTTGGAAAATCCACATAAAAATGTTGACCCTCTTTTTTGTACAAAGGAAGAAGCTTGAACGATTATGGATTAAAAGATGAAACATGCTGATATTTTACAATAATATATATTTTTATTCATTTCTGAGTTACTAAACTTTTTTTGTATCATCTGAAGGCCCATCATGGTTTCAATATACTACAAGTCAGCATAAGAAATTAAATGGGAATTTTTTTAGAACTTTTGCAGAAGCCTTGAAATCATGATGGGGATAGTCATGATGTGGAAGGACAGGTGTATTTAGGTACTTAACATCTCAGTCCTCTATGGAACTGTAAAAGATAATGAAGTTTCAAATTCCAATTCAGTCAACTTACCCTATATAGACTTGAACAAGTATCTTAATTTGGGGAGGGAGGAGTTCGTTTTCTCCTTTATCAAATGACGGGATTACATTAAGGGACTTCTACTGTCCTTTGCAAGCCCAAATCTAGGAATCCATGGGTATATTATATTTCATGGTCCTATTATGCCATAATTTCCACAAAGGCAGGGACTTGGTCATATTTAGATTTCTCAAAACCTGTTTCTGTCTTTATTGAAATCTTTTTCTCCAAGTGCCTTGCACATTGTACTGAATAGGTAGACAGTATACATTTGTTGAAATTAGTATGCTAAGACAACATCATATTTAATTTTTGCTTTCTTTTAAAGGACACATACCCCAGATTTTCCAGGACAGTCTGAATTTCAGGCTAGATTTCAAGAAAAGTATTTGTACTTTTATGGAAATTTGTCTTCCAGATTCCCAGTGAAGATTTTTTACTCAAAAAGGACCATCTCATTCCTCTCCTCCATCAGTTACTCTGTAGGCTGGTTGATCTGTTTGCTATTGGTATTGACTGGGAAATTCAGGTTGTTTCAAGTGACATTTCAGGATTGTAATTTTTCACTATCATTCATTCAAAGGAAGTGAAGCAATTGTGTTAAGGAATGGGAAGAGACTGGATTAGGAGTTAGAACATTTAACTGTCTGATATCAAAAGGTAGCCTAAAATCTCCGGGCTTTCTTTATTAAAGTTTTCAACACTGTTGCAATATTTCAACACTGTTACCATCATTCTGCTGGTTTGAGCATGAAGGCATTGGGATTATATGGATGAGGACAGAAGCACGAGTCCACTTTAGCTCTCAGTTTCATTCAGTAGATTTCCTCTTCACTTTAAACAGGGAATGAAGTTCATTTCCTTTGTTCATAATAGAATTTTTAATAAAGTTTTCTCCTCTGTAAAATGAGGTGTCAAAGATTGACCTTCTAGTCCGAAGCAGCCTACAAAACTCTTGGGGACTGAACCACATTAAAATGTAATTTTTCTTGTTGTTTAATCTTGTCTGATTCTTCATAACCCTATTTTGATGTATATATATATATATATACATACATATGTATGAATACATATAGATATGCATATGTATACATATATTTGTATATATGTATTTTTTAGGCAATTGTAGTTAAGCGACCTGACAAGGGTCACACAGCTAGTAAGTGTCTGAGTCCAGATTTGAACTCAGATCCTCTTGATTCCAGAGTTAGTGCTCTGTCTACCTAGCTCCTTTCCACCTCTCCCACTCCCATCTTGGGGTTTTCTTGGCGAAGATACTGGAGTGGTATGTCATTTCCTTCTCCAGTTCCTTTTACAGATTAGGAAACTAAGGCAAACAGGGTGAAGTGACTTGTCCACAATCACACAGCTAGTAAGTGCCTGAGGTCAGATTTGAACTCAGGAAGATGAATTTTCCTGACTCCAGGTCTGGTACCTTGCTCATGATGCCATCTAGCTACCTTAAAATATAATTGGTAAATATTTAACAGAATAAAAAATAATACCACACAGATAATGTTAATATGTGGTTTTCTAAGTCAGCATGAGGTGGTTTAGTTGACTTCTAAGGTGCTTTCTGATTTTAAATCATATGATCCTATATTCCTAGGTTTAGCAATCCAGAATAGAGGAGTGTTTACATTCTAGAATACACTGTTGGAGGGAACCCGAGAGATAGCTTAGTATATAACTCCTACCTTTAACAGATGAAGGAATTAGAGTCCATGGATTTGTCCAAAGTCACTCAGTTAGTTTATGGTATATCCACTTATTGGCATCCTCTATTTTGCTTCCTAGTTCAATGTCTACAATGCTAATACCTAACATTTTTATAGCACCTAATGTGTACCAAATACTGATATTATCTCATATGATCCTCATGATAAGGATAGATTGGGGCTTTTAGTATCCTCATTTTATTGATGAGGAAACTGAGGCATAATTTCCATAACTGAGGTCAAATTTGAACTCAGGTCTTCCTAATCCCAGGAATAGTACTCTATCCATTGTATCACTTAACTGCCCCCAGTTAACCCCATGGATGACCAGAAGATATATTTCAACACTGTTACCATCATTCTACTGGTTTAAGCATGAAGGCATTAGGATTATATGGATGAGGACAGAAGCATGAGTCCACTTTAGTTCTCAGTTTCATTCAGTAGATTTCCTCTTCACTTTAAACAGGGACACGAAGTTCATTTCCTTTGTTCATAATAGAATTTTTAATAAAGGCTTTAATCATTAATTTTATTTATTAACTCTTTCACATCTAGGTAATATTAATTTATTTATTAATTTATTTTTATTTATCCATTCACAACTAGGTAGTAGTCATTCATTTTTTCCACCCATTTTTTTAAATCTAGGTAACTCACTTTTATTCATCCATTATTCTTATCTAGGTAATAATATTCATTCATTCATTTGTTCATTTATTTATCTTACTTATTAATTTATTTATATCTAGAACCCAGAGGGTTCAAAAGATCATGAGTGCTCTAGAATGAAAATCTCTACCAATCTTTTTTCTCTCTCAAACAGACCTTTACAATTGACATCAGATTACCCATATATATATATATATACATGCATACATATAGAAATACATATATATATATCTAAATTTAAAATAAAAGACAAATAGACCTTTTGTTAAGATCATTTTTTAAAAAATCACAACAATTTTTCATTCTCTTTTTGTGGTTCTGTCATTCTCCTCTCCACACCTTCCCACCCTTCCAGACCAGACATATCAGTTGTTTTTTGGGTGAACACAAGCTTGGTAGCCAAGTCTGTGGCTATGTGTTTGGTTTCTGTAACTAAGGGTTTTTAAACCTCAGTGATGCAACCTTTCCTTCTGCCCCTCTCTCATTCAGATAGGAATGTATATGGCAAAGTAATTAAAGATTTTTATACCAGTTCTGAGTTCAGTTATCTGCCTGGATCAGTTCAGTTGAGTTGGGTTTAGATGAGTTAAATGGAAACCTTGTCTAAATCACTTAACAATAACATCAAACAGACAAACTGGTCCTTCATGTTGGTTACTGTATTATATAGACTTGGCTTTGCTAGGGGTCAGGGTAGCATTTGACCAGTGTGAGCCGAGAAAGCAATATCCTTCCTCCTCAAGACATTCTGAGCAGCTGGAGGCTGGCCATTGTACCATGGTAACTTCAAGTTCACTGACATTATTTCTAATAAACGGCTGCCCGAAAGTTTATGGGGTGTTTCTGGCCCCAACTCAGGGTGATCAGCAGGAGGTGGCGGGGGTAGGGCCATTTCCTGTCCCCACTGCCCAATGGTTTCTGCATCCTCATGAAAGATCACAGGGAATTTGATGAGAGTTCCTGGAACAGACATCAGTTAATTAAAATGGCCGGGTTTCTGAACAAATTGAATAGGAGAGGAGCCAGACGTTCGTCATTGGCCACATACTGTGGCAAAAAAGTCAAAAGAGGAAAGAAATCAGTCCTGGTGGGGGATCATAGAGAGGAAATTCCTTTGCTGACAGCCAGGGCTCCATTTTAGTCATGATAGGGATAGCCAGAGGAGGGAATACAGAAATACATATTAAAGTCAACATCATTAAGGGAAGTCAATCATTCAGACCCATCCTACCATTTCTCTGTACTAGAGCTGCTGATATGATTGTCAATTTAGAGTTCATCTTAATCAATCCTCAGGGAAGAGACTTACACAAGCCTCACTTGGGTCATAAGTTGGAGAGCTGACATTTGAAGCTGTGTCCTTTGACACCAGACCCAAAGCTCTTTCCACTGTGCCACGCTGCCTTGTGGTTTTGAAGAATTTGTTTAAGATTTAGCTCTTTCCATCTCCCTGCAAAAAGATGGTCAAGCACAAGGGAAAGAGAAACTGGGAACCTTAATAAATCCATGCACTGGATAATCCATTTTGGAATAATTGAGAGATGATGCTATTTTTGCCTAATATTTGAGCAGCAGCCATATATATTTTGACCCAGTTGATAATTAAGGGGAAAGATCACCCAGGGAAGTCACTCTTGGAGAAAGTCTTTTTTTTCAGGCACATGAGACATGCGTAATTGGGATGTTTCATGAGGTTAGGGCCAAAGTGTTTTGAGTTACTATATAAAGCATGTGGGTAGCCAAAAACATTACTCTCTGATGTGCTTTTCCAACCATCAGATGATATATAGCAATAATTCATCCATTTCATTAAATCTCCAGAAGCATAGTTTGCTCCAATTAATCTTCTAGTCATAAGACACTGAGACTGAACATAAAAGTGGGTAAAATACCAAGCAGGACCCACTACTCATTTCCAAATAGGGAACTGGATACATGCTTCCCTGTGATGCTTTGGGGTGACAGGGAAGCTGTGTTAGATGTTTAGATTCACCTTAGCTGTTGCAGGATTCTCAGTGATCAGCAGAGGGCAACAGCCTCATAGCTGGGTGTTCAAAGCTACCCCATTCCATGTCTCCATCTCTTCTCCCATCTGCTTTGAAGATGGCAACCTGCGCCCCACCCCCACCCCAAGGTGAAGGGATAGAGCCAGCATTAAAGTCAAGGGCCTGGCAGGAATGGGATCTGGAGGCAGAACTCAGAAGCTGTCTAATCCAAATCCTTCATTTTACATATATATATATATATATATATATATATATATATATATATATATGTATGTATGGAAACAGACTCAGAAAAGTCAAATGACTTACACTAGGTGACACAGATGGGGAGTATCAAAGATGGGCTTTTGCTTCAGAGACAGAAATGCACCAATTCAAAGTAATCATGACATAGTGGGTCAAGGGTTGAATTTAGAGACAGAAAGAACTGGGTTCTAATTTGACCTTAAATGAAGTGACCCAGCATAAATCACTTAACCTGTCTGGGACATAGTTCCTCAACAATCCAATCCAACTCTAAATCTAAGATCCTATGAAGACTGAATCAGGTAAATGAGAGTCATAACAATTAATATTTAGATAGCATTTTAGGATTATGAAGTTCTTTGTAAATATTTCCTCACAACAACCCTGGAAGATAGGAGCTACCCATTGCCCCCATTTTACAGATGAGGAAATTGAGGCAGACAGAGATCTGTCCAAGGTTACATGGCTAGTGTCTGAGGCTGGATTTGAACTCAGGTCTTCCAGAATATAGATTTAGTGTTTTAGCTACTGTACCACCTAGCTACCTCTATAACTAAAAAGGATTCTGGAATCAAGAGGCCTAAGTTAAGTAACCAGAAGCTGGGTAAAAATCAGTCATTGTATCTCAAAAGGGAAGATTATCAATTGACCATAATTCTGTGGACAATGAATTCCTTTAAAAACTTCTAAGACACTAGGACTATCTTGTCTATTTTGGAACAGTGACACAAAAATCCCTTGGCACATCTGGGGCTAGGCCATCCCCTTCTCCTCAAGATTAGCAAGCAAAGTGAGAGAAGAGGATCTGGATGGTCAGCAAGGCACAGTAGAGAGAGCCCTAGACTTGGGATGGACTCCTGACTTCCCTAGGTAATCCTTTGGTCTTGGATGAAGGTGAGATCAGTATTTGCACCACTGATCTCACCAGGTTGTTATAAAAGGTACCCTTTGTAAACTGTTAAGTGTTTTATAAATAGGAGCAATTTGCTCAACTCTCTGGCATGCTCTATCTTGTAACAATCTTGCATACAACCCCCTATTAGAGTACTCCTACTAAACTCACCCTGAAAGTTAATGGAAGTCATCTGAACACATTTCCTGCAATTTGGAAGATATTTCAATATAGATTTAGACTGTTTATTTAATCATCTTTCATGCCTGAGCAATTTTTGGCAAAATAAGGATGTCTTCACATGCATACAAATTCTCTATTATAATTGGCCTCACTTTAATACACGATCTGGAATGCCAAGAATTGACCATGTGTTTGGGACAGGGCTGCGGCAGGACCACATTACCCAGAATCCCAGGGATGGAAACATCTACAGACCTGGTGCCGATGATTTGACCTTGGGATAACCTGCCAGATTCTGGGCTCTGGTGCCATTAATTCATGTATAGAAGAAAGAAAATGTCATTTCTAATTGTGGGCTGTCCGTGAGCCATTTTAAATAGAATACCTTTGTGTGAAAAGAATTCATCTGGCAGCCCAAGACTGGGGGAGGTTGGCTTCCATTTCAAAGAGGGTGCTCTAAAGAACCTTACCTGCCTGCTTCTTCCTTTTCCTTTTTAGGTCAATGGAAAGATGAAGCTGGAGACTAGAAGAACAGGATTTTTGAACTGAAAAGGACTGTAGATATCTTCTAGTTAGGTTCTTTTTATAAGTAAATAAAACTCAGGGTGACTACATGATATATAAAGGTCACAACTGAGTTTATGACAGATGGAGCCATAGGCATTTCATGTCTGTAAAATTTATCCCTGGAACAAGGACTCTCAAATCATCTTTTAAAAGCAAATTCAATGAATAAGGGGAGTGATCACTGCGAGGATGGCAGGTGCTCTTACCTGGGATCTAGTAGGAGGGCCAAGAAAGTACACTATCTGGTGGCTTTCAAATTAAAATAATTATTTTTGTTCTCTGCTCAGTTGTTTCTACACATAGTAACACTATCCTGGAGAAGAGAAGACCATCTTTACGTATTTGAAGATCTGTCAAGAGAAAGGAAGGGGGGGTGTCCTCCATTTGACCTCAAAAGAAAGAACCAAAAGCAATGGATATAATTTGCAAAATGCAAAATTTATTCTTCCTGTCAGGAAAATGTATCAGAAAACAAAGTTCCCACTTGAATGGACTGTCTTAGGAAATAGTTGGTTTTCCAATACTGATGGGCTTCAAGCAGAGGCCAGATGACCCCTTAATAGATTTTTTTCATAGTAGAGATTCTTATTCAGGTACAGGTTGTACTAAATTGTCCCCCAAACTAGAGTTCCTTTCCAATCTAAAATAAAAGTGCTATAAGTAACTTCTAAGTTTCAGCAGCCAGGGGATAAAATTATAGCTGTCCTGATCTAGATCTAATGCTGGTAGAGGAGAACAGGATAGCTTTTCCACAACTCCTACTCATTATTATTTGTAACAGGAATGGGGATCAGAATGAGATACAAGCTAGGATTTCTCTGGCATGGGGAAATTACAGAGGGGGAAATTCTCTGCCCATGTGGATTGGCACCTACTCTGTCCCTTAGAGTGTTGTTGCTACACTAAGAGGTTATACAAATGCATAATCTGATTTGCTCACATAGTAAATCAGAAATAACGATTAGGTCCCAATCTTCCTGATTTTGAGGCCAACTCCATATTATACCCATTTACCTCTTTCTGGTTGTACTTCTAAGTGGATTCTAACAGTGAATAGAGTACCAGATCTGGAGTCAGGAAGCCCCAAGTTCAAATTCGGCCTCAAACCCTAACTAGCTAGGTGGTCCTCGACAAGTCACTTTACCCTGTTTGCCTTATAATGACCTTATAAATGACCAATAAATAAGACAAGGGCACAAACATGGCAGGACCAATTCTGTATAGATGGGAGATCACTCCAGCATCTTTGCTGAGAAAAAATGGGGTCTCAACCGAAACTACTGAACAACAAAAGTGATTCAACCTGTAAAATATTGGGAAAGGAAGGAAAGAAGTAGCAACTGAAACTGTAATTTTTCTATATGCTACATTTTTTAAGCACAAAAAGAAAATGTCTACACTAGAAGTTTACTAAAACTAAGTTGCTACACTCAATTATAATAGAACATGTCCCTCCCACTGGGTGCTGGAGTCAGTGTTAATTCAATCTGGTCCTCTATGTCACTGATCATCTCCATATATAGTATTAAATAGAAAAAAACCCATTCACTACATGGTAATTAGTGTTATTGTTGTTCAGTGCTGTCCAACTCTTCGTGACCCCATTTGAGGTATTCTTGTCAAAGATCCTGGAGTGGTTTGCCATTTTCTTTTACAGTTCATTTTATAGATGAGGAAACTGAGCAAACCAGGATGCAGTGACTTGTCCAAGGTCACCTAGCTAATAAGTATCTGAGGTCAGATTGGAATCCAGGAAGATGAATCTTCTTGATTTCAGGTTTAGTAGTTACTATTATTGTAGGATTGAAAGAAAATTGAAAATTATCATACACCAAACAAAGTTTCTAAAGTCATTATTAAACCAGAGCCATTTGAATAGCTGATGTCCTTGAGTAGATTGACTGTTAGGTCTAAGGGAGAGGCATCCTGGGGCAGAGACAAGTATAGACACCTGGGAATCAGTAGGGTTAGGGTCTGGTCTTCACTTGCCACTGAGTCTCAACTTTCTTCTGTGTAAAACCAAGATTCAGACTAGAAAACCTCTAATCTTCATTCCAGCTCTAAATTCCATGATTTTATAAATTAGTCTCATAAATAGACTTATTTAATTTATTATGGAGGATTAAAACAATAGTATCAGGTAGGCTTTGCAGAAAACTCTTTTGCATTGTTCTCTGACACCATCTAGTGGACTTCTGAATCTGTCATCAGGAGGCTTTACCTTTCCATGGAAATGAAGGCACATAAATATTGACAGTTGTTGGTTGGAAATTTGATCATTACTTTGCTTATTTCATTCTTTGATTTATTCAACAAATGCTTATTAAGCTCCTGACTATGTACAAGAGTTATAAAACCCATCACACTTCATCCTCATCATTTTATGGTAGAAGAAGGCATAGAACATCAGGAGTGGCAGGATTCTTAGAGAACATCCATATGCTATCCTTTCTAACTCCAACATTTTACACATTGAATCTCTCTTTGTTGTTCAATAGTTTCAGTTGTGTGCAACTCTTTGTGAACCCATTTGGGGGTTTCTTGGCAAAGAGGTTGAAGTGGTCTGCCATTTCCTTCTCCTGGTCATTTTACAGAAGAGGAGCTGAGGCAAAAAGGCTTAAGTGACTTTTCTAGGGTCACCCAGCTAGTAAGGATTTGAAGCTGAATTTAAACCCAGGTCTTCCTGACTATATTCCCAGTACTTTATCCACTATACCACATAGCTGTCCCAGGTGTATTCAGGGAGGTGATTTGCCCACAGTTCTAATCGATACTTTGCTACTTTGGATTTGGGTTTGTGTAAATGACCCAATCACCTGCTTTTTGAGGACAAAAATCACTAAACATTAGTTAATTTCTCTCTAAATGAAAAATGTCTCATCTCTATCCTCTTTATATTATTTTTGCATTACAGTGGAAGATGAGAAACTCTGTAGCCCATATTATGACCAATAGGTGGGCCACTTGTTCTACCACTTTTATGGCAAACAATCTGGAAAAGTAAATAGGGTCAAAGATCTTAGGTAGAGATCCTCTTTCATACTAAACAAATACCAGTATTCCACTTCTTGATACTTCTCATGTAGGTAGACTTCCCTAGATATCTAGTTACCATAGAGAATATTTACAGATATACCTTTAACATAGTGGAGATAAGGTGTGAAATCTGAAGATATTTTGAATAATAGATGCTCATTTTCAAATTCTGTATGATCAGAAATTATTACTTTGAGAAGGTCTCTGTTCCTTCCTTCTAGCTCAGGACCACCCCTCTCTCTTTCCACCCATCTGTTCTGAAAAAGATTATGCTTTAGATCTTTTGGCACTATTAGAATTACAGAATTCTAAGGCTGAGAGATAGATTTAAGAAATCATTTAGTCCAGATCCTGTCTTTTCTAGAGGAGAAATCTGAGACCCAGAGACGTGAACTGTTTTGCTCACAATCACACAGCTCTTTAGTGATAATTCCCAGACTATAGGTCATACCTTTCCCTGACTTCTCTCACAAGAAATCACGGCTTTGGAATGGCTAGGTGGCACAGTGGATAAAGCACTGTCCCTGGAGTCAGGAGTACCTGGGTTCAAATCCGATCTCAGACACTTAGTGATTACCTAGCTGTGTAGCTTTGGGCAAGCCACTTAACCCCATTTGCCTTGCAAAAAACCTTAAAAAAATCACGGCATTACCAATTTAGAAGGAACCCCAAATTCTCATGTTAGAATGTGTGTTTGAATAGGGAGGATTCTCTCTTTCATACCCTTTCAGTGGTCTTCTAACCTGAACTTAAAGATATTCAATGAAGGAACCCATTACCTTTTAATAGTTGACATTTAATGCTTTCAGGTTTGCAAACCTTAGATGTTCTCCAAATTGACTTGTGATACAGTAGAAACCACTCCAGGACCTGAGGCCTTGAATTCAAATCCCTCTTCTGACAGTAAATACTTATATAACCTTAGGCAGGTAGTTTAATCTGGCTGGACCTCAGTATCTTCTGTAAAGTGAAGGACTGGACTAAAGGAACTCCCGTCTCGATTTTTTTCCAGCTCTCAATCTAAGATTCTCATAGCAACCTTGGGAGATGGTTTCTATTATTATTATTATTATTATTATTATTATCATTATTATTATTATTCCCATTTCCCAGATGAAGAAACTAAGGTGGAAAATATCCAAGCCAGTATTTTAATCTTGGGCTTTCTGACTTCCAGTCCTTTGCTTACTGCCCTCCTCTGTCTCTCAAGATTGTGGATGTCACATCAGCTCTTAATATTAGGAAAGTTTTTCTTTATAATGACCCCAAACCTACTTCACTGTAATTTCCCTGCTTTCTGGGAACAAGGATAACAAATCTAATCTCTCTTCCAAGGGAATACTTGACGACCTACAATTTATTTATTACATTTCCTTCCCCCTAACTCTTCAGTCCTCTTGTTTTCATCTTTAAACTTGTTCTCTCAAAAATTATCAATAATCTTTTAATTTCCAAATCCAATGACCTTTTCTTGATTTTTATTCTTTTTTTTAAAAAAAATTTGTACAATTTGAGCTTGTTGACTATCACTCCTTCCTGAATATTCTCTGCTCTCTGGGTTTTTGTAACACTATTTGCTTTTGATTCTATTACCTGTCTGACCATTACTCAGTCTGTTTTTCTGGATTACAATTCATGACCATACTCCATGTCCCTGTTCTCTAAAACTAATTTATTTTTTCCATCCCTTGAACTCAGCTATTTTTATACATAATAGGTGTTTTATAAATAGTTATTGTATTGGATTAAATTCAACCATGTGTTGCCCCAACTTCTTCTCTAGGTTAATCATTTCTAGTTTCTTATTCTTACTTAATATTGGGTCCAGATCCTTTCCCATTCTAGCTGTACTTCTCGGAATGAGTTCCAGATTATCAGCTTCCTTCCTAAATGTCCCCTTTTGGGAATAGACACAGTACTTCAGATGAGGTCTGATCATATCTAATTAGAAATGCATTTTCAGGACAGAATCTCTGCTATAAAATGCAAACATCTAGAATGGTGAATGTTATAATTATGTATCATTTTAATTTGTGTCTTTTTAATTCACATTTTCCAAGATACCAAATTGATGTCATTTTATCTTATTTGTTGTGGTAGGATCCCAGAGTCTGTAAACTGCAGCAATGTAACTATCATCTTGTACCAACTGTTGGCTCTCATTAATCTTATTTTGCATCACTTAGATGTGATCTTTTGGTCATGGTATAGTATTTAAATCAGAAGGAGGATCTGTGTATGGTAGAAGTTATCATTTCCCTTTTCAGTTAAATGCAGATAAGATATTGCCTTTGGGTTTCATTAACAAGGCCAGATTTTCATCTGAACATTGTTAATGTGGGAATGTTTGGATGGAATGGACACATCTGGAATCATCTGGAAACTTGTAGAACAAACAAGTGAAGGCATAACTCACAAGACAGTCCAAAGGCGTAGTTTTGGGCAAAATTATAAAGTGAGGAAAATGAGAACCAGTGAAGTTTGCTTGCCCAAGGCCATTAATTAAATGTCAGAGACAGAATTTAAACTCATGTCCTCTGATTCCAAAGCCAGTGTTCTCTCCATCATACTGTGGGTGAGGGCAGCATGGAAAGGACTTACCAGATGCTTATATCACAACCACCTATAATTGTATTGGCTTTCAACAGTGCTAAGTCCACAGATCTTACTCTAGTTATAGATTATACCTGGTTATTAGTCATTGGGGTAATCCTTAGAGGACTTTGAACATCTTGATGGTAAAGCAGTTAACTGCCAATACCAATCATTTTGTTTTTTCAATATAAGCATAGTTTTCAAAATTTATATTTTAATTTTTTAATCAACAAAAATCTTCCTTGTCTCCCTTCCTTTCCACCCCCCTCCCATCAAGAATAAAGGGAAAAAGAAAACCCTTGTTACAAGTAAGTACAATCAGGTTAAACATATTTTTGCCCTGGCCATGTTAAAAAATGTTTCTTATTCTGTGCTCTAAGTCTTTTACTTCTCCAGTAGGAGGTTGGTCCACCATCAATCCTGTGGAATTGTGTGGCTAGTCATCATGTTGATCAGAGCTCCTACCTCTTTCACAGTTGCTTGCCTTTACCTTATTGTTGTCTTGGTATAAATTATTCCCCTTTTTATGTTCATTTTACTTGGTATCAGTTCATGTAAGTCTTCTCAGGTTTGTCTCTTTTACAAGAGTATTCCATCACATTCATATACCATAACTGTTCAGCCATTACTCAATTTAAGGATGGGTTTTCAGATTCCCATACTTGGTTTCATTTAAAAAAAAACTTTAAATACTTTTTGTATAATTTTAGGATTTGCTTTGCTTAGGAGTAATCCATCTCTTAATCTACCCTCTGTCTTATTTTCCTTTTTTTCTTTTTCTTTTCCTTTTTATTTCTCTGTTGAGTGAAATATATTTTTGCATCTGATTTTGTGATTGTTGTCCCCTCCTTTGACCAGTTCAGATAAGCATGAGTTTTGACTGTCAGCCACTCTCCAAATCCATCTTTCTTTTTTTGTATTTGAACACTCCAATAATGAGATAACTTTCCCAAATTTTTTTTCCTTTTCCCTTATGAAACTTTTCTTTTTCTCATTGGTTCATCCTCAAGCACTCTCCAACTCCATCTTTCTTTTTTTGTTTAGACTTCTACTTGAACACTTCACTTATGAGAAATTTTCCCAAATCTTCTTTCCCCTTTCCCTTATTTCATTCCTCTTTTACTTCCTATCCATTTGTCTTTCAAGATCATCAAAACATAACAGAACCACTCCTAGGTTTTCTAATAGTTGTTGTTTAGTCATTCAGTTGTATTTCACTTTTCATGACTGTATTTGGGATTTTCTTAGCTAAGAAACTGGAATGATTGGCTATTTCCTTCTCCAGTATATATATTACAAATGATGAACTGAGGCAAACAGGATGAAGTGACAACCATGTCACACATGGCCTGAGGACAGAGTTGAACTCAGGAAGATGTCTTTCTGACCTCAGGTCTGGAACTCTATCCACTGTGTCTATCTAGCTGCTCCTGTCTAATTAGTCTCCCTCTATGATGATGATGATGACTCCCTTGATGAAGATAGGTTTCATAGAGGTCATAGGAATCATCTCCTTATATTAGAATATAGGCAATCTATCTTTCTATGTGTACTTCTATAGGGAAAGTCTACTCTATCCTTCTATACTTAGTACTTCATCATTGCTCATTTGTTTTTATCTTTTCATCTTTCTCTGATCTTTATTTGGACTTAAGAGTTTCTACAGAATGCTTAGAGGGTCTCTATTTCATAAATATGCATTTTCCCCTCTCTGGGATAATATTATAATATTTAGTATACCTGGTTAAGTAACTCTTGCCTGCAAGTGTGTGTGTGTGTGTGTGTGTGTGTGTGTGTGTGTGTGTGTGTGTGTATATATATGTATAATTTGTCTTCTAGAATATTATATTCTAAACTCTTTCTTTATAGTGGTGACTACTATGTAGGATTCTGACTGTGACTTCTCCTTATTTGAATTCTTTCTTTCTGGCTGTTTGAAGTACTGTTGCTTTGACCCAGAAACTCTAGATTTGGGCTATAATGCTCCTTGGACTTTTCATATTGAGGATTCTTTCAGTAAGTGACTCAGAGAGGATGGATAGTTTTTAGATTTCCTGAAATATTATGCTTAGGCTCTAGTTTTCTTCATAACTCTCAGGTACTCAGATGGTTCTTAATATTTTTTTCTCCTTGATTAGTTTTCCAGGGTTTTTGCTATGAGATACCTTATGTTTTCTTCTCTCTTTTTCAGTCTTTTGAATATTTCTTATTGCCTCATTGAGTCATTGGCCTCTATTAGGTCAAATCTAATTTTCAGGGAGCTTATTGCTTGGGCAAGGTTTTTTAACCTCTTGTACCACTCTGTTAATTTCTCTTCCAATTCCTTTTTCCATTGCTCTCATTCATTTTCCATTTTTCCCTTTAGCCCTTTCATTTCATTGACAAAAATATTTTTTAAAAAATCTTTTCAAAATTTTTGCTTTTCTTTTTCAGGAATTTTTTGTACCTAAGCAGTATATTTTTCATTGAGACTTTGCTTGTAGATATTTTGGAGTCATTTTTATCTTCTGGTTTTTGTCTTGAGATTTTGTTGTCATAAAAGTATATAGGGGATATTAAAAAACAAAACAAAACATTGCTCCTTCTTCCAATCTACTCCCTGGCCTTCCTACCTGCTTAAGGTTGGATTATGTGTCTTTCTATAGGGAAAGTCTGCTCTAGTCTTGCTTCAGTTTTCTTGGAATATTGAATGTTGGGTTATTCTAGGATCTCAGGGACAGCTTAGCTTGGTAACCTGCAAGCTTTTAGAACTCCTAAAGTGGTCTGGTCCAGAGGAAAGTCTCATTGGTGCCATCTTCCCTCTCCACATAGATCTGAGCTCTGCAAGATCATTCCTTGGGTGTGAGTCTGAGCAGCAGTAGACTGATGCTAATTTCAGCATGTTGGGAAATCCTGCTGGGTCAGGGTTAAAAGGTCTAATTCTACCATGGATATTCCTCTGTAAGCTTCAGACAGACTGGAGGTTGAAACTCATACTCCTCTCTGCTGCTGGGGTCTATGCCACTTGCCTTCTGCTTACTTCTGAATTTTTTCCCCTTTTAATAAATTACCTTGAACCTGAGATCACTGGGGAGTGATGGGGAGTGGGGCACAGATCTCTCATTAAGTCACCTGGGATCTGTAACTGAACAGGGCATAAGAAGCAACAAAGAGGCCACTTGGCACCTGTCCTTATCAAGGTGTCTGGAGATGCCCTGTATACATGTGGGATCATTTCTTTCCCCAGTTCACAGCTTCTCTATATGTATTGATGTGTTCCTTTTCCAGTATAGAGCTTTCTGTCTCCCTGGGCTGGAAAACCTATTCCTGGTGACTTTTTCTTGCATTTTCCCACCAGGTTTTGGTCTGGTGAGTTCTCTAAACCTGTTTGGAGGTGGGTTTTTTGGTGCCCAAATCCTTACTATATTGCTTCCTGAAATTGTGTCAATTTGACTCTCTGCCAATACTAATTTTACCAGCCTCCTTATCTAGCCACAGATATTGGATTTAGTGTCAGCATCATTTATTTATTTTTTTATTTCAGTTGCTTTTTTTTTTAAATCCCAGGATCATTTTTCCCTTAACCCTGTTTCCCTGTTTGCTCTTCACAGTCTTTCCTCCCCCCTGACGTCTTTATGAGTAGATAAGTAAAACCATCCCATTCCACTTTAAGTAAATGACAAGGTGCTATATTCTGACAACTTTGACAGGTGAGAACCATGAATCAAAGGCATGAACTAGTTATGAACAAAGACTAGAATTCAATAATGAAGATGATAATAGGGTTTACTGGGTGTCTGACAACTCTGGCTGCCTTAGTTTTCTCATCTGTAAAATGGGATAAGAAGGCTCAGGGTTATTGTGAGAATAGAGTGGGGTATTATTTCTAATGTGCTTTGCAAACCTTAAAGTGCATATTACTATTATCATTATTATCATTATTATTTGTCAACTCATGGAATATTCACAGCAAGTGTCTGAGGCTGGATTTTTCATTAAAACTTCCCGATTCCAACTCCTTTCCTTTATCTACTTTCTCACTAACTGCTCAATAAAGGAGAATAATATTTAGCAAAAATCAGCTGACCTATTCATTGGATCTGACAATATATATATACTGAAGATTGGTGTCATTATCAATTCACTAGGATCAATATTTGTTCACTAAATTCACTAGAGTTTTTCATTTAACAAACAAATTTGTTTTGATTGGGTTATTAGAGTCATTGTCCACATTACTCTCTTGGTTCTGATTTCTTCTCTTAGTGGAACCCACCTTATTTCATTCTGGTCCACTGATCTATGAGTCTACATAAATTTTCAAGGAGGAAAGTCTGAGTTGGCTAGAATTAGTGGAAGGATTCAAGGAGAAGGTAACATGCAAGTGGAATCTTGTAGTCTGAGAAGTTAGCAGAAGGAAGGAGAGAAGGCATTCCAGGTGGAGGGAATGGACTGAGCAATGGCTTGGAGGATTGCCATTAAATTCATTGTATGAGTCCTTAAAAATATTCTTCATTTTCAGTTTCTTAGCATTCAAATTTGAACAATTAATATTTCCTTGAGAACTAGTAAGGTGTAGTAAATAGATGACTGACATTGTTGCCCCAAAAACTTAGGCTCAGCTCTGACATGTTCTAGCTTTCTGGTGCTCCTGAAGATGCCGTTACAATGCTCATTGCTCTAGCTAATTTTTGAAGGCTACAAATTACAATTGTAGACCTGTTCTTGTGGAGAGATTTTCCATACTCAGAATTCCCCAGTTGTTGAAATAATAGGTTCTCTTCCCCCATCCTCAATCTAGTTTCTCAGCCTCCTTACCCTTCCTCCATCCAAAATGAAAGAGATTTCCCAATTTTTTTCTCCCTGGGCTCAGTATTTTTTTTTTTGAGACAACTGAAGTTAACTGACTTGCTCATGTCACACAACTAGTAAATGCCCGAGGCTGGATTTGAACTCTGGTCCTCCTAACTCCAGGACTGGTAGTCTATTCTCTATATCACCTACCCCTAGTACTCACTTTTAAAAAGGTAAAATTCTTAGGTTTTGGAGCATTGCAGCAGGTTTCAACTCTTATTTCAAATCTACTCTTGAAGTCGTTTGTTTCCAGAAAACCAGTTGACTTAATCCCACATTCATTCTTTGTTCTCTTTTGCTCTCCTTTCACTGTTATGACCAGACAAACAGAAGAATTCAATGTCCTTTGCATATAGCAGTCATAGAGACAGAAGATTCCCCAACTTTCCAAATGCTAATGATTCACTCAGAACACTATCCCTTGCAAGTTTGTCATCTTCAACTGTAGGATTTTAGTTATATTATTAGTTACATTTATACTTTCTGCATGGAGAAAGATTTAGGCCTAGGCATTAAAGATTCACTCTAAGTTCATAAATGAATCTGAAATAGATGGGACATGAAGTAAGATCTCCACTCAAATTTCCAAAAACTCGAATTAAAAAGCTCTCTGTTCCCTTCCCCTAAGGAAATGGGGAACCTATCCCAAACAACTGCCCCAAAGAGGGATAATTTTACATTCTGTGAGCTGAGACAAGCCCAAGTAATATAGTGTTCTGACCCCCTCTCACCCCCTACTGCCCTCCTTTCCAGGCTGCATGAGATGTGTAGACATTCCCCTGGTAACAATCTGTCATCATTAGTAAATAGTGTCAAGTAGCTGACATCCCAAATTGGAAAGCTAGACATCAGTCAGAATCAGCCTCAGGCTGTGGGGGAGAGACACAGAGACCTCATCTGTTGGTTTTGAACTCAGGATGGAAGAAGGGAGAGCACTCTAATTTTATATGACTCTAACCCTATTTCTAGAATATACACATCTCTAGGGACCCATGGGGTGCACAAAGGGTAGCATAACTTGTTTGAATGGAATGTCCATCCATTTCATTTTTTAAAGCAGTTGGCATTTTCTCTGAGCTAATTTCCTTGATGAGGCATGGAGATGATATGATTTATGTTGACATATAGCTTCTCAACTTTGAGTTTCACAACCCAAAGCATCATAGAACCCGTCTGGAGTCAGACTCGCCTGCATCAGCTTGTTAGGTCTGGCATTGAAGCCCCAAACATTTGGATGATGTGAAAAACAAATGTTTCTGCTCTTTCTGGAGAGGTGTAAATCCTAAGTGGGTCAGTTTTTTGTTTATTCTGGGGTCACTGGAAAAGGTTTCTTTGAATGTGTTTTTTTGGTTGGTCCCCTAAATAAAAGAAGGATCAAGGTATTTGGAAGACTGTGAGACATCTACTAATCAAAAATTAAGACATTTCTCTTGAAAGAAAAGGGGGTCCAGGGATTGCTCAAGGGGATTGGCAGCCCTACGGCAAGAGGGCTGAACCCATATTTCCAGCCTACTCTCACACAACTGAAACTTCTACCCAAGCCAAACTGCCTTTGAGATAGGTCCTTACATTTTTCTATGCCTTTTGCTCATGGTGTTCTCCATTGCCAACCTCCCACTATCTGTGAACCTCATTCCTTTCTACTATCAAAATGCTACTCATTTTTCCAAGTCTCTTCTACATCTGTAAAGCTTCCCTAGATCCTTCCAACCAACAGTGCTCTCTCTGTCTGTCCTCTGAATTTTTCTCCAGCACTTACTTATGGATATCATTCACTTGGCAATTGACCATTAATCATGGGATGATGTAGTGGAAAGATCACCAAGTTGGAAGTCAATGGAGGTTCTGCAATTTAACTAGCTGTGTTACCATGGGCAAGTGACTTCATCACTCTGGGACTCATTTACTCAGCTATAAAGGGAAGGACTTGGACAGATGCTCTTTAAAGGTTCCTTCTAACCCTTAGTTTCTATGATTCTATGACTAAATGATCTGTAAAGTTTCCTTTACTCCACCTCAGCCTCTTACAGTGATGTTTACACCCTTGGATTCACCTTCCCCCATAAGTATACCATTTTCCCATTTCCATGATTAAGAATCTGGAAATTCTTTTATCCAATCTTAATAACTAATTATTCCATCTCTCCTTGAACTTTGCTTCTCCTGATTCTATTTTTTTATTTATCCCTTTACTGACCATTACCCTTAGAGTTCATGACCTCTCCTCTGGCTCCACTTTCTTCTCTTCTCAATTTTGACTCTTGAGTTAAAGGTTATACTGTCCTTGATTCTAGAATCTCTTACCCCTGGTCCTAATACAACCCACATTTTGCCAATTCTCTATTACTTTCATCACTTTTATTTAAATGGTACAAAAGGAAATCATGCAAAAATTCTGGTCTGGATCCACTACAAATTTATGTTAGCTCATTTCAACCAAGATTTCATTGCAGCAATTCTTCCCCAATTGATTTTTTTTATCAAATTCTCCACATCAATTGTTCCAAACTTTGTCTTCTCTCTACCTCTCCACCTCCACCTCCACCTCCACCTGTCAACTTGCCAATATCTTATTTAGAAATCAAAGATCATTTGCCATGAAATTTTTGTTCTCCTTTACATCTCAAAGTCTTTTGATATCATCCCTTCTTTTCTCTTCTTTTAATTCAGTTCCTGATGAAGAGATAGATGGTCCTTTTTGCCAAAGCAAAACCCTCTACTTGTATACCTGATCTGAACTCTCCTCTCTATAATCTTTAATATTTCCCTTTTACTAAAGCTTTCACTTGACCCTATCATCCCTCAAGATATCTTTCTTTATCTCTCTCCCTTTTCCATTCAATTTCCTAGAAAAAAAAAGTTGTTTATAATGTGGTTTCCACCTTCTCTCCTCAGTTAATGCTCAGAGGACTTCCAACCTCTTTCTCCAGTTATCTGTGTCCTCTTAATTGCCAAATCAAATGACCCTTTCTCAATACTGGTCTTTCTTATATTCAACACTATGAACTAGAACTGCTCCATTGTTTTGGATACTCTCCCTTCTTTGGGTTTTTGTCATGCTTATTTCTCTTGGTTTTACTCCCACTATTCTGGCTGTTCCTTTTTAATTTCCTTTGTCTTATAAAATCATCCTTATCCCCCCCAAACAATAAAAATGCCCCAAGGCTCTGTCCTAGGACTCATTCTCTTCTCTTAGTGACTTTATCAATCCCTCTGACTTCAATTATCTTCTCTACATGACTCACTTATCTATATCCTAAATCCTAGGTTCTCTCAAAACTATTTATGAGATATTTCAAACTGAATATTCCATAGGCACATCAAATTAAATTTGTTTAAAACAAAAATTCATCATTTTATCCAAAATACTCACACTTATATTGAACTTCCCTCAATTCTTTGAGTCCCCATCATCCTTCCAGTCACCCATGTTAACAAGTTCAGTGTCTTTTTTTTTTTAGGTTTTTGCAAGGCAAACAGGGTTAAGTGGCTTTCCCAAGGCCACACAGCTAGGTAATTATTAAGTGTCTGAGACTGGATTTGAACCCAGGTGCTCCTGACTCCAAGGCTGGTGCTTTATCCACTATACCACCTAGCCGCCCCTTCAGTGTTTTTCTTGACTCATCATTCTAGCTCATCCCAAGCATCCAATTAATTTTCCAGTACATCCATCTCTTTGCTCACATGACTAGGTCAGATCTCATCATTTGGACTATTTTAAAGAGCCTCCTAAATGTGTTCTTTAAATCTCTTCCTTCTCCAATCCATCCTCCACATAGAGGTCAAATTGAAATTTCCAAAGAATAGATGTGACCATTTCACATCCATGATTAATAAATTCCAGTGGTTCCCTATTACCTTGAGGATCCAGGTCTCCTCTTTTAGGCCATCAAATCCCTTAAGAACCTAGTTTCAACCTGCTTCTTTATTCTCATCCCTATGCTGCTTATTCAAACTTTGGCACCTCCTTCAACCTCCTTTTTCCTCTATGTGGAAGGTTAGAGGGTAGAATGCCTTGTTTTTTAGAAAGCAGAAAATAGTCTCACTCACTCCATTTTGCATTTAGTGCTCTGCCTGGCTCAGTCACATAGATCGCCCCTGTACTCCTTGGTATCTTTTGCCTCTTCTCTCTTCCCTCATTTTCTTGCCTCCTTTGATGTGTTGACTGCCCCTCTACAATATAAACTTCTTTAAAGCACTGATTATTTTTTATTCATTGTATCCCCAACAGTTAGTACAAAGGTAGATACATGAAAGATACTTATTGAATTCTATTGGTTTAGTATACATTGCTCCCCTTGTCTCAGAGACAGTTAGATGGTACAATGGATAGAGCATTGAGTCTGCAGTCAGGAAGATCTGAGTTCAAATTTGACCTCAGTGTGATCCTGGGGAAGTTATTGTGCTTTCTTGAGTCTCAGAGGCAAAATGAATGAGTGGAACACAAATATTTATAAGACCCTTGTCAAAGAAAGACAAGTCATTCCAGAGATTCATTGGTAGAGAGATATGGACAGGGAAGCTGAAAACATGTAGGAAAAGCTGGATCTTCAACATGTCTCTGATCTCTAGCTTGCCTCTCTAGAGACTGCTAGAATAGATTTCCTTGAGGAGAGGCCCGACTTCTTGGTTTATACTGAGATAAAAATCTTACTCCTAGCTAAAGAGTTTACTCATGCATGTACTTTCTAGTATATTTTAATCTGTGGAATACCTCCAATTTCTATTTGCTTTTTGGTTTGAATAAATGAATTTACTTGCTATTCATTATTTTGATGGTCTTTTGTGTAACAAGAGTTTATGGGAGGGAGCTAAAGTGGTAAACATAAGTTAAGTGAGACCCCTTCCCTTAGGAACAAGCAAGAAAGAGATTTTCCTTTTGAATTCAGACTAGAATTCCTAGACCAGAAATATTCAAAAGTGGATAGACCAAAGTCCCTCTGGAGAAAAGAGAGCCTAACTTTGTGTCACTCAATGGACCTGCATGTTTCCCACCCACTGGCTGTTGTCATATAATATTGCCCTTAGCTTTGCTCCTATCCAGAAAGGCAGGTCATATCTCAGAGCATATCTAGCCATACCACCAATGAGCCATAGCTATACATTTAGGCAACATGAGGGCACACTTATCTAATTCTATGTACCCTACTCCCTCAGCTTGTCGGCTATAGAGATTTTCAGGGCTAGAAAAGTCTTGAGGCCACATCCTTTCTAAATCTCCAATGCTGAAAGGGTTAGACTCGAAAGCTCTTAGACTCATGGACAGCTGCCTTTGGATCCAATGTCCTTATAGGGCCAGTACTGGCGGGGTGACTCTCAAGGCCCTGCTGGTGCTGCTGTAGCCCTTGGCCAGAGCACAAGATGTTCATTCCTCTGCAGTTGCATTTGGTGAAAACTTTGACGAGGCGGGCCAATTAGCCCTGCCAAACCGCTCTGCTTGATTTCACTTATTCGTTTGATGAGGTATGAGTTTCCATTTCTCTGTTCTGTGTCTGTAAACCCTTGACCCTGCAGAAGGAAGAGGGGAGAAAAAAACCCAAATATCGAGTTAATTCCATGGCCATATGCAAGATCACTTCAATCATCAGTTTTCAACCATAGTCAACAAAATACCTGATGTTTATGGAACTGATTTTCTACTTGACTCCCTCATTTGCTGATGTGTTTATTCATTTGGTCCTTTATGTGGGTCTATGAAATTTTCCAGAAATGTCTAATTAGCATCCCAAGATAGCACTCTAAAGTGTCTAGTTCTTTAGAGAGAGGGGCTGCTTCCACTTATCTTGTTAGAGAATTCTCCAATTTTCCCTGGAGCATAATATCTTATCCTGTGTCTTCTACTGTATTTCTTAATTTCAGATTGACTTTGTTGGCCAGAAGAGAGAAAAAAAGGGAAATGGGGAATAGAAGATGGGGAGAAACATGATGAATATTCCTGCAGCCTTACTCCAGAAACCTTTCTTCTATGCCTGTAGATGGGTCAGTCTGACTCAAAGTCTGGGTACATTCCTATAGATTATGCATGTTTATTTAGACAGAGTTTATGTGAAAGTTCCCAAACTGCTGGAAAGTGTGTATATGTGTGTGTGGGGGGGTGTGGTATATATTTGGGAGAATTGAGGTCACTGATTTCATGGCTATTAAGATACTTTGAATGGTTTATTTTACCCTCAGTTGATTTTGACTCCAACATTTTCCTCACTCAAAAATAAAAGGTTGCAGTGACATTATGATAGTCAAGTTCATTTGGCATCATTTTACCTCTTACCCTGGTTCCTTTATTTGCCACCTGAATGACTTTGGACCCAGTAAATTATGTTACTTACTAGCAGTGTGATCTTAGGTATGTCCCTTGCCCTTGGCCTTCCATTTTATCATCCAAATAATGGGGCAACTGAACAAAATCTAAATTCTTTCTGTTTCTTGTATACCATCTACCACCTATGTGGGAAGGCTGTGCCCTATTTCTGGTATATTCTCCTTTTTCACCTCATCCTTTCAAAACCCTTAGCTCCCTTCTGGGCTTGGCTCAGGTGTTTCCCTCCTGTGAGAAGTCTTTCTTAACTTACAAATTGTAGCTTTCCCTCACCCCATCTATAAAATTACTTTGAATTAATTTCATTCATTTTTTGTATTTAATTATCTATGCATACCCTTCTCTTCTTAGTAGGTAGTAGTAGAAATAGACTAAAAATAACCTACTAGAGAGCAGACACAATTTTGTTTTAGTCTTTATTTTTCCAGTATCAACAATTCATAAATTCTTGATTTAAAGATCACCTCCAAATCCTATGTCCCAGTATGAAATATGAATTGACTGAATTATGAAGATGAGAGTGTCATTCCTCCAGTCCCACTAAAAGGGATTTTTATGAATGGAATAGATGAAAGTGAATACAGTGTTGGATAGAACATACTTAGAATTATGTACTTAGAATTATGGAATCATATGTCTAGACTTGGAAGGAAACTAGGGAACCAATTAGTTCACCCCCCTGAATTTTACAGATGAAGAAATGGAGGGGTAGGGAGAAGAAATTACTTAATCAAGGTCGCTCAAATGGTGAGAATAGGAGATGGGATTTGAACATAGGTTCTCTGTCTCCTTAATTAATGAATGATCCGATTTCCTACTCAAGGACTGGAACAGCATTGTGTCCAATTTAGAGACAGGTCTTCAACCCAACCATCCTTCTGATTCTGAGAATGTCACCCTATCCCCAACTCCCCCAAACCAATAGTCACAGACTCATAGAATCTCCAAGTTAGAAGAAAGATCAGAGGACTTCTGGTCCTACTTGAACCCTAGCAAAGAAAATCTACTTTACTTTGGGAAAGTTAAAATTATTTGGAAGTTTTTCCTTATACAATTATGTCAAAATTTGAACCTGTAATTTCCATTCCAGTGTTTCTAAAAATGCCTTTGGATTCAATGGCTCTAGGTAGACATACTCATATAATCCAGCAGAGAAGACTCACAGATCAAACTTATACTATATAGACAGACTGCCCATTTCAATCCATTTAAGGTAAGCCTGGAAATATTTTTTGTTCTGGCACTGAGGGGTCTGAATAACCTAGATCTACTTGTGGAGAATAAGGCATAATCCTTACTGTCTGAAAACTTTTAAGATGAAAATAGAGACCATGTTTATAAGACAGCAAAAGAAGAAGGTTTGTTTAATTAGCATATGTGATTGGCTTGTGTCTTTGGGATGAAACAGATTATTCCGGGGAAGATGATCCAAGAAAATGCCTCGCCCCCAACTTCCCTCTGAGCCCTTGCATCCTGCTGTAAAGTAGGAAAATGTATTTAATTTTTGTTTGGGGTGGGGGTGGAGGGCAAAATACCTGTTTATTGCCACTCTGGAAATGAAAATAAACTGGATTGTTCTGTGTGACTGCTTAGCCAGTTGGCTTTCTTACTGAGTGCCTGGCAGGGCTCTGCATATGTAATAGGTGTTAAATATGGACATGAACTTTTTAGTTTGTTTTGTGCTTGATGGTTCCCTCAGTGAGACTAATCACTCTTAGTTGGCCATGATGGTTTAGGATTTTCCTTTCCCCCCCTTTCTTGAACTATGACTTCAAAGTTGTGCATCTAGAATGAATTGGCATGAACCTCATCCTCATTTGGTCCTTGAAAACCCATCCCTACCCTGATGCCCAATTATTTTCATTCTTGTTCCTGTTGGCTCTTCATTATCATAAAGGCTGCTCAAAAGAGATTCCACTCAGAAAAAAAATGGTACCTCTTCCTTCCTCAGTGGCTCCTGACAGAGGAGAAAATGGTTTCCTTACTTAAAGAATGATTTTGGTGATGGAAAGTTTCAAGGGAATAGGAACCAGTCTCTCTACATTCAGAGCAAAACCCCAATGAGTTTGAAGCTCAAGGTTTCTGCATAGCTAGTCAGTAAGAAGGGAGGGTTTGAGAACTTTTGCAAAATTTCACTATTAGACATTTATTACCTTCTGTTGTATCTTCAATACAGGAAGATGTAGGTAATAAGAGGGTGATGAGACTTGTAATGTCACTGATATAAGGAGTGCCCATGTGGAGAAATTACCTCCACCAAGGTCAATTGGTTCCTTCTTTGAAACTTAAGTCTTAGAGACTTGCTAGAGTGCTGAAAGAAAAACTGATTTGCCTATAAACATTTGTTTATTAGATTTGGGCCTCAAATGCAGGTTTCCCAGGTTATTTTTTCCACTACTTCACACAGAAATACAGGAAAACCTCTAAAATAAAAATAACAGAATTGAGGAAACTCATTAGGTTCATAACAGTTTAGTCCCAATGCATTTATAAAATTCCTTTATTCCCAATAGGAAACATTGTTGTTGCTGTTATTTTTCAGTCATGGCTGACTCTTTCTGATCCTATTTGTGATTTTCTTGGCAAGGGTTTGCCATTTCCTTCTCCAGCTCATTTTACAGGTGAGGAAACTGAGGCAGAGTGAAGTAACTTGTCCAGGTTCAAACAGCTAATTGGTGTCAGAGGTCAGCTTTGAACTCAGGGAGGTGAGTCTTTCTGATCCCAGTTCTCATGCTCTAGGTACTTTGTGCCACTTAGCTATATCTGTCCAATCTAGCTGCTTATGGTAAAAATTAGCCGTAGGATAGTGAGGGTCTCAAATATGGTATCCACTCACCAACTGCTGCGCTGGTAAACATTTCATAAAGAAATAATACAAATATACAATATACAAAACTAACTTCCTTAAAGAAATATACAAAACTAACTTTTAACTTTAATCTACCTCAATAACATTTCCTCCATCACCTTCTTAAAGGTCTAAATCATCAACAAAATAATAAATCAAGCCCTGACTTGTAGCATTTGCTGATGTAAATGCTCACACTGAAAATTTAACAATCGACTCTCTGGAGTTAATTTGGGCCAACTTCAGTTTTGATGTGTCAGGAAGAGTGGAGGTGAAGGTAGGTGATTCTCCTCATATTATAATTTACCTTCTTTCCAGTTTTGCTTAGAACCAGTTCTGAAGTAAAGAAGTACAGACTTTATCCCAGAGGTTTACAGTTCTATTCTCTATGAATGATGCTCATTGGAGGAAATGAATGCTCATTTCCTCCCAAATCTCCCCCCAGGGAACCTCAGTTTTCAAAGATCTTGTCTGCCTAATTACTTTCAGTGTGAGAGTAGGGCATTATTTTTCCTAAATTAAAATCAAGGAAGAGGAAAATGAAGTTATGTAGATTATTCTTTTTTTAATAGTCAATGACTTTTAGTACATGTTTAACAGTAAACTCTTGAGAAGATATAATTTCTTTTCCAGATGGAGACCTCTATCAGAAATGGGCTTGTGCTACATCACCAGTTAAACACTATTTTCCATCCTGGGAGTTTTGGCTCGATGACCAATTACCTTTGGATTACAAGGAAAATGATGGGAAAAAGGATAAAGATACACATTCCTTTTCCTAGTGGAGAACTTTCTGAAAATTTGCAGGTTAATTTTCTTTTTTGGCAAATGATTTATTTAAGGATATTTGTATGTTTTTAAAAAAATTCTGAATTGTACAAAAATCAAATAAAATCAGTATTTCCATATACAACACATAGTAGAACAAAGAGAATTTTCCATGAACATGAGAAATTCTATTTTATATATAGTTCATTTTTTCCTTTTAAGTGGAGTATATAAAATAACTTCAATGTATAACTCTCAAAGTTGTCTTGCTTGTCTACATATTTGAAAATACTTTCAATGGTTCTCTTTTCTTTCTTCTATATGACAACATTATTGCCAGATCTCCTCTCTTGCCTATTTCCTCTCTCAATCTATTGAAAAAGAAAAAAAAGAGACCATTTTAACACATATATACAATTAGGCAAAACAAATTCTCTCATTGTTCAACTGTGCATGTAAATCGAAGTCTCCTTCTGCACTTTGAGATCATTCCTTCTCAGTTGAGACTCGTCACAGGTCCTTTGAAATTGTGACTGGCCATTGTATTGATCAGAATTCTTAAATCTTTCAAAGCTGTTTTTTTCTTCTACAATGTTGCCACTATTATATCTTGTTCTGTTGGTTCTGCTCACTTCACTCTGCATCATTTCAACTAAGTCTTCCCTGACTTCCCAGTTTTTCTATAATTGCTCCTCTTCTTATGGCTCAATGATATTCCATCATATTCACATTCCATTTGTGGAACTATTCCCCAACTAATGGGTGCTTGATTTCTTTTCAGTTCTTTGCTACAATAAAAAGTTGTTTTGAATTTTTGTTTTGAGAAAATGGGTCCTTTTTCTTGTCCTTTGATGTGTTTGAGGTAATTGTTTAGTTGTGCTATTTCTGGTCAAAGTATATGTTTGAATAGTTAGAACAGCTATATACTACAGTGGATAGCATGCTGAGTCTGGAGTCAGAAAGACTTATCTTCCTGAGTTCAGATCCAGTCACAGACACTAACTGTATGATTCTGAGCAAGTCACTAAATTCTATTTGCCTCAGTTTCCTCATCTGGAAAATGATCTGGAGAAGGAAAAGGCAAAACTTTCCAGGATCTTTTGCCAAGAAACTCCCAAATGGGATCATGAAGAAATGGCTAAACAACAATTATCAGTTCTGCTGTGACTCATGATGGGTCATCATAGAACACCTCCATCTCCTCTTCCTTGATTACCCTGTAAAATATCAGATGGATTTCTTAATTAAGGATTCACTTTGCCACATATCATGATTTGAGTTCCAACACACCTGTATTTTGTCCACATTCATCTCTTGTTTGTAAAAGGAATGACTTGAAGAATTTTGATTGGACTTTATTCAGGAGCAGTTAGGCAGTATTAGTTTTCCTTTAAGGTTTCATTTTCTATATTATGCTTTCTACTGACCCTTGGAACATAATTGGGATTTTTTTAGGTTTTTACAAGGCAAATGGGGTTAAGTGGCTTGCCCAAGGCCACACAGATAGGTAATTATTAAATGTCTGAGACCGGATTTGAACCCAGGTACTCCTGACTCCAAGACCAGTGCTTTATCCACTATGCCACCTAGCCGCCCCAATATAATTCTTTTGATTCTTACTCATTTGGAAGGGACTGCTTAGATTCATGAACCATGAGTCAAATTATGGTATTTGAGTTTGGTGGAGGTAGAGGAGGGAAACAGTTTGGCATAATGATTTCATCAGTATGGCAATCTTCCAGGGAGAGTACTCCTCCAATAAATGTAGATAAACAGCTCTGCCAGTCAAATGACTGGTTTAGGGTCTCAGAAGCATGAGGCCATCTCTCTATTCACTAACCCAATGTGCTTTAATGTTTAAAGAGTACTTTGATCTCTGTGAGGTAGGTACTGGAGCTATTGTTATCCTCTTCACAAATTAAGGCAGTAAGACTGACTGAGGTTAAGGAACTTGGTCCAAGTTCACATGAATCATATTAGGGTGAAGATTTGAACTTTGGTTTTCAAGATTTCAAATCTAACTGGGAATAGTGATAGCAAAGTACTTCTGAGAATCAAAATACAGTACCAAGTGTGCCGAGTCACTATATGACCTTCACATGCTGAGTCACTATATGACCTTGACAGGTCATACTGTGAACCTTTCCTTAGGAGCAAAATTGAGGTGATTGAATCATGGAAGCTAAAGGGTCCATTCTGGCTTTAGAATTCAAAGGTAATTGAAACTAAGCATCCTTTTTTCATTTTGCTCTGAGGATTTTAGCACATAATCTAGTCTCGGTAGAAACTGTTTGAACAAGACACAATATAGATGTTTTATAACAAGACACACAATATAGTTTTATAAGCTATAATTTCAAACCTATAAAAATATATTTTGCTTTGTTGTTCAGTCATTTCCGTTGAGTCTGACTCTTTTATGACTCTAGTTGGAGTTTTCTTAGCAAAGATTCTGAGTAGTTTGTCATTTCCTTTTCCGGCTCATTTTTACAGGTGAGGAAACTGAGGCAAATAGGGTAAAGCAACTTGCCCAGGGTCACATGGCTACTATCTGAGATGGATCCAGCACTTCATCCATTGTGCCAACTAACTGTACCTTCACCTATTAATATTCAAGTTGGGAGAGGGATAGGAAAAAACAGATGAGCAGGCAGATATGTTGGCTGTTATTTTTATGAAGCTTTAAAGTTTAAAGGAGCTTTACATAGATGAACCAATTTGATCCTGTAATAAATATTACAGATATTATTTATCCCCATTTTTACAAATTAAGAAACTGTAGCCCAGAGGGAATATGGTTTCTTATGGCTCATCCAAATACTAAGTGTCACAGTCAAGATTTGAATACAGGTCTTTTTTAGACCAGGAACTCTTGACTATTTTTGTGCTATGAACTTCTTTGACAGTCTATGAATCTCTGCTTAGAATAATGTTCTTCAATACATGAAATAAAATAATTAAATTTAAATAATAAAATAATAAAATAAATAAAAAATAAAACATGGAATTACAAAAGAATTACATTAAGAAACCCTGCTCTAGACTCACTCCACTATAAATCATCACTTTATAGTAAGTAAATGACTAATATCAATGACTACATTAAGCACACTGTCTCTTAATTGAACAAGAAAGTAATACTAATATAGTTTGAATTGTAAATATCAAAGCTTATAGAACAAAAGATGATATAGTTACTATATGGTTTGACCAAAGAATAAATAAAATATGGATGTTGAAAAGCTGCTCAGTCTTATCTTTTCTGGTTTGTGTTTTCTTGCTAAAGTGAGTGTTAGTAACACACCATTAACAGGAAAAAATTTTTAAAAAATATGAAAATAAAGTGACTGTTGTCTCTCCCCAAGCTTCCTTTTTACCCAAGAAGTAAGAATAAACCATTGTTCCATCTGGGCATCATATTGGCCTCCAGGGAGATTGATATTAACTTTTTGGCACTCACAGGAAGCTCTAATGAGCCATGTACATTTGTTATGAGTTTTCAAAATGTCCACCAACTTACTGGTACTAAGGCTTGAGATAGGATATGAAGTTAATTCTTTCCAAAGTCTTGGTCCCCCCTCCCTCCCAGCATGGGGGGAGGCCTTCCTTCAGCAGGTGTTCCTTCCACAAAAGGGAGCTTCTCATGGGATCTAGACATGAATGGGCTGAACTTGGGTTGAAGGTCGATTGATCCGTCATCTCCATATCAGATGTTGCATTTTTTAGTCTGTTGGCAACAAGGCCTCTTTTCATTCATCTCCCAGTAGGATCACAGACCTGGATGGGGCCTCAAGAAATCATTGCATTATAAGACTCAAGTTGCGAATCTCAGTGTTTTTAAATAACCTACACATGTTGGCTGCTGCCCTGGAATCATTTTCTCTCCTATTGGACCAAATTATCTTGCTTGACTTGGCATATCCTAGTCTGTTGTATGTCTAACATTAAATATATTTAGAAATATAGCTCTGCATAAAATTCTGGTCTCTGAAATGGCACAGAAAGAGGGATATTGGGCAACCAGTGAAGCTGAGCATAGAAGTAAAAGAAGGAATTGGATTTTGGCTTCCCCCCTTCTCTCCAAACTGATATTCATATATTTTGCTATTTCTTTTTGATTGTTTCTAAAACAGATCCATTTCCTTGGGAGTCTGTGCTAGGTTTTATGTAACCTAGTTGGTGTCCAGATTTCCAGAATAAAGAATGCTGAGGTAATTGAATTTCTTTGTTGGACTGTCCAGAGGGAGGCAGTATAATAATAATAATAATAATAATAATAATAATAATAATAAAAACACAATGCCAAGAGTTGAGAGATGTGAATTCTAATTCTAACTCTGTTACCTATAACTATATTGGATAAACCACTTAATTGCAGATTCCTCATATGTGCAATAAAAGTACCTGAATTTTAAATGGAGGGTAAAAAAGGAAAATGAAGAGAATGAGCATTTATTAATGTCTATTATATGTCTAAAGACTTTTACAAATATCTCATTTGGTCCTTACAGCAATCCTGGAAAGTGCCGTCATTAGCTCCATTTACATTACCTCTAATTAAGGAAATTGGGGTCAAGATCACATAACTAGTAAGAGTCTGAAGCAGGGTCTTCTTCTCTAAGACAGTATAGAAGGATCATTTTTATTTTGGGATTAAATTTGTGATTTTATTGGTATTAGGAACTATTGTTAGAGCCTCATTTACTCTGCAACTTGAAAGCATAAAATTGCACAGGGACACTGAGAGATCAATGGAATTTTTCAGGATCACACACTCAATATATGTCAAAAGTAGTACTTGAATTGGTCACTTTCTAGATGGAAGACTAACTCTTTGTCCATTGAGCCATGTTATTGCAGTTTGGAAAAAGAAATTTTTCATGATGAAGTCTGGTTAGCTAAATCCTCAGCTTCTTAAAATGAAGTACACATTCAAAACCTGAGGTTCCTGATGTTATCAAACATTTGAGTTAATAGATTAATAACTTCTGGACATCTCTGGTCCAGATTTATCAAGGTGGTTTGATTTTCTCATTTCTTAATTACTCTGGCCCCTATTGGATCACTACCTTGTCATGTTGAAGGGACTTGGGTAGCTCAATGAAACTATAAACTATTAGGGTGGTTAGGTGGCACAATGGATAGAGCACTGACCCTGGAGTCAGGAGTCCATATGGCCTCAGACACTTAATAATTACCTAGCTATGTGGCCTTTGGGCAAGCCACTTAACCCTATTTCCTTGCAAAAACCTAAAACAATAAAAAACAAACAAACAAGAATCTATAAACTATGCTACCTAGCATAGGTGATCCCCTGGAGAAGAGAATGGAAAACCACTCACTCTGGTATCTTTGCCAAGAAAATTCAAGGGACAGTATTAAGATGCTAAAAGTGGAAGACAGAAAGTACTGGTATGCTATGGTTCATGGAGTCATGAAAAGTTGGATGTGACTGAATGACTGAACAACAAAATTATATCTTGAAGTGATGAAAAACTTATGGAAGAAAAACTCCTCTATTTTTTTAAAAGAAAGATTTTATTTATTTTGAGTTTTACAATTTTCCCCCCATTCTTGCTTCCCTCCCCCACCCCTCACAGAAGGCAGTCTGTTAGTCTTTACATTGTTTCCATGGCATAAATTGATCAAAGTTGAATGTGATGAGAGAGGAATCATATCCTTAAGGAATAAGAGTAAACTATAAAAGATAGAAAAATTATATAAGATAATGAGGTCTTTTTCCTAAATTGAAGGTAATAGTCTTTAATCTTTCTTCAAACTCCAATTCTTTCTCTGGATACAGATGGTATTCTCCATCACAGATATCCGAAAATTTTCCCTGATTGTGGCACTGATGGAATGAATAAATCCATCAAGGTTGATCATCACCCCTATGTTGCTGTTTGGGTGTACAATGTTTTCTGCTTCTGCTAATCTCGCTCAGTATCAGGTCATGCAAAGCCCTCCAGGCTTCCCTGAATTCCCATCCTTCATGGTTTCTAATAGAACAATAGTGTTCCAAGACATATATATACCACATTAAGCTATTCCCCAATAGGACATTCACTTAATTTCCAGTTCTTTGCCACCACAAACAGGGCTGCTATGAATATTTTTGTACAAGTGATGTTTTTACCCTTTTCATCATCTCTTCAGGGTATAGACCCAGTAGTGCTATTGCTGAATCAAAAGGTATGCACATTTCTGTTACCCTTTGGGTGTAGTTCCAAATTTCTCTCCAGAAAGGTTGGATGACTTCACAGGTCCACCAACAATAGATTAGTATCCCAGATTTCCCACATTCCTTCCAACATTGATCCTTGTCCTTTCTGGTCATATTGGTCAATCTGAGAGGCGTGATGTGGTACCTCAGAGATGCTTTAATTTGCATTTCTCTAATAAGTAATGGTTTAGAGCAATTTTTCATATAACTATGGATCACTTTGATTTCCTCAGCTGTAAATTGCCTTTGCATATCCTTTGACCTCTTGTCGATTGTAGAATGGCTTTTTTTTTTTTGAAAATTTGACTCAGTTCTCTGTATATTTTAGAAATGACTCCTTTGTCAGAAGTACTAGTTGTAAAGATTGTTTCCCAATTTACTACATTTCTTTTGATCTTGGTTGCAGTAGTTTTCTCTGCAAAAGCTTTTTAATTTAATGTTATCAAAATTATCTATTTTGTTTTTAATGATGTTCTCCATTTCTTCCTTGGTCATAAACTGCTTCCCTTTCCATAGATCTGACTCCTTGATCTTCTAATTTGCTTATAATATTGTATTTTATGTCTAAATCATGTATCCATTTTGATCTTGTCTTGGTATTGGGTGTGAGGTGCTGGTTTAATCTAAGTTTCTGCCATACTAATTTCCAATTTTCTCAACAGTTTTTATCAAAGAGAGAGTTTTTATGCCAATAGCTGGATTCTTTGGGTTTATCAAACAGCAGATTACTATAATCATTTCCTGCTATTGCACCTGGTCTATTCCACTAATCCACAACTCTAGTTCCAGACAGTTTTGATGACTGATGCTTTATAATATAATTTTAGATCTGGTAAGGCTAAGCCACCTTCTTTTGCACTTTTTTCATTGAATCCATGGAAATTCTTGACTTTTTATTTAATTTTTAGATTTTTGCAAGGCAAATGGGGTTAAGTGGCTTGCCCAAGGCCACACAGCCAGGTAATTAAGTGTCTGAGGTCAAATTTGAACTCAGGTCCTCTTGACTCTAGGGCCAGTACTCTATTCACTGTACCACCTAGCTTCCCTGACTTTTTATTTCTCTATATGAATTTACTTACAAATTTTTCTAATTAATTAAAGGAATTTTTTGGAATTTTGATTGGTAGGGCACTAAACAAGCAGTTTAGTTTTGGTAGAACTGTCATTTTTATTATATTAGCTTGACTTATCCACGAGTAGTTGGTGTTTGCCCAGTTATTTAAATCTGATTTTATTTGTGTGAGAAGTGCATTGTAATTGTTTTCAAAAAGTTTCTGAGTCTGCCTTGACAGGTAGACTCCCAAGCATTTTATACTGTCTGTAGTTACTTTGAAAGGGATTTCTCTTTCTAGCTCTTTCTGCTGCATCTTGCTAGTCATATATAGAAATGTTGAGGATTTATGAGGGTTTATTTTATATCCTGTGACTTTGCTAAAGTTGCTAATTATTTCTAGTAGTTTTTTTAGATGATTTTTTAGTATTCTCTAGGTATGCCATGATGCCATCTGCAAAGAGTAAGAGTTTTTTCTCTTCCTTCCTAATTCTAATTCCTTCAATTTCTTTTTCCTTCTCTTATTGCTAAAGCAAACATTTCTAATATGATATTGAATAGTAGTGGTGATAATGGGCATCCTTGTTTCACCCTGATCTTATTGGGGATGCCTCTAGCCTGTCCCCATTGCATATAAAGCTTGTTGATGGTTTCAGATAGCTACTGCTTATTATTCTAAGGAACAATCCATTTATTCCTACACTCTCTAGTGTTTTTAGTAGCTGTATTTTGTCAAAAGCTTTTCCAGCATCTATTGATATAATCATATGATTTCTGAAAGGTTTGTTATTGATATAATTAATTATACTAACAGTTTTCCTAACATCAAACCTACCCTGCATTCCTTGGATAATGTTTTGATCATAATGTATTATCCTAGTGATAACCTGTGGTAATCGTTTTGCTAAGATTTTATTTAAGATTTTTGCATCTATATTCATCAGGGAGATAGGTCTATAATTTTCTTTGTCTTAACTCTTCCTGGTTTAGGTATCAACACCATATTTATGTCATATAAAGAGTTAGGCAGAGTTCTGTTGTCACCTCTTTTTCCAAAGAATTTATATAGAATTGGAACCAATTTTCCCTTAAATGTTTGATAGAATTCACTTGTGAATCCATCTGGCCCTGTAGATTTTTTCTTAGGGAGTTCAATAATGGCTTGTTGAATTTCTTTTTCTGAGATAGGGCTATTTAGGTTTTGAATTTCCTCTTCATTTAATCTGGACAACTTATATTTTTGTAAATATTCATCCACTTCACTTAGATTTTCAAATTTATTGGCATAGAATTGAGCAAAATAATTCCAAATTATTACTTTAATTTCCTCCTCTTTGGTGGTGAGTTCACCTTTTTCATTTATACTAGTAATTTGGTTTTCTTCTGTCTTTTTTAAATCAAATTGACCAGAGGATTATCAATTTTATTGGGTTTTTTCATAAACCAGCTCTTGGTTTTATTTATTAGTTCAATTGTTTTCTTGCTTTCAATTTTATTAATTTCTCCTTTAATTTTTAGAATTTCTAATTAGGTATTTAACTGGGTGTTTTCAATTTGTTCTTTCTTGAATTTTTTTAGTTGCATATTTAGTTTTTCATTGATTTCTTCTTTCTCTAATTTATGATCTAGGAAAGAAAGTATGATATATGCCTGTTAATAATAAAACCAGTGAGTGCCTGACTTTTATGGTAGGTTGCCTTGGGATGTATGAAGAGAGGGTTGGGATTTTGCTGGGTTTACTAAAGGATTGTTGTTGTTCAGTCACTTCAGTCATATCTGACTCCTTTTGATCCCATTTGGGGTTTTTCCTGATGAAGATATTGGAGTGGTTTTCCATTTCCTTCTCCAGCTCATTTTAGAGATGATAAAACTGATGCAAAGAGGGTTAAATGACTTGGGCAGTTAGTGAGAGATCCGATTAGAATTCATGAAGATGAGTCTTCCTGACTTCAGGTCTGGCATTCTACCATAGAACCACTTAGTTGTCCAGTGCCAGAGGGTACAGGTGATAAATATGAAGGTATAAGGACAACCTGGCAGAAATCTACCAGCTTCCTTAAGAGCATGAAAAAAGGCTAGCTTATTGTGAAGTAGCAGCTCAACCACAGGTCAAAACTAATGCCCCACTGCCTTTGGTACCACACTTAATGAAGGACATGGGCAACCTGAAGCAAAGAAAGCTGACCAAACTGGCAAGGGCATTTGAAGACACACCCTATGAAGATTCATTGAAAAAATTAGATATGTTTAGCCTAGGAAAAAGAATTTAATCAATGTAGTTGAGTATATTATAGCAGAGTATTTGAAATATTGGAATATATGTAGGCTTGGCACAAGAAAGAGGGTCTACTGTTTTGTTTTACCACATATGGAACACCAGAAACACTGGATATAACTTCCAGAGCAAATTTCAGCTCAATGTTAACATTTGAAATGTTCAGAAATGTGTTGGGTAGAGGCATAGGTGGTGAGTTTTCCATTTACTGAAAGTTATCAAATGGAATCTGGAGGGCCAATGTGGGAGAAGAAGAGATGTTGTAAAGTGCATTCATCTCTAGATATGTCTACATAACCTTTAGAGTCTCTCTCAACTCTGAGTTTCTATAATTCTATGAAATAATTTGTTAGAAAATGTATCAATTTCTCATCCTTTCATTTTCTTTAGACAGATGCCCAAGCAACTCATATTTCCCTTTGGTTTGAATCTAATAGTCTGGAGATACACATCTTCTCTGAGGACACTAGAGCTTAGATCAGAACAAATACTATATAAAGCATTAACTAGTTTCTTTGTTATCTGAATTTGTTCATTTATTCACTGGGAATAGTTTATATTCCCAGAAAAAAATGAGCTGATGTTTTAAACTTGTCTACCACCCAAGTTTTCCTCCTGAATCTTATTCCATTTAAGGCTCAAGGTCAAGTATTATCTCCTGGAGTTGATCCATGATATTCCCTTCCCTAGACTTATAGTGTTCTCTAACCCTCTATTCCTGAGTGAGAAATGGTGATGCAAATATTGCCTTGAAAATGATCCTGGTGAGCAATCCTGGAGGAGGGAATTGGCAAAGAATGCCTTTTTTTTGGCTGATATTTAGTTGGCTTCAAAAGAGAGTGATATAAAATTTTCACTGAACAGGCATGCAAAGTAAAGATATTTATCTGGTTTGAGTCTATTTCTTTCAAAAGACATATATATAATATATATATATATATATATATATATATACACACACACATACATATATGCATACATTCACAGTTTGTCATCTCTCTCTCTCATTAAATTGTGTTCCTCTAAGTGCCTTGGAAATAGGGACTGTAATATTTGCTTAATAAATGCTTGTTGATTGACAGACTTGGTTAAGTTCACTCACTATTTTATATTTATCTTTATTTTTACTTCCACAATAGAATGTAAGCAACTTGAGGGCAGGCTTGTCTTTATATACACCAAATCTAGTGTTTAGTGGAGAGTTGGTACTTAATATAGGTACTTATCATAGTTTTATTTTGAATTCAATTTTATTGAATTGAATAATTCAAATTTATTGAATTCAATGTTTAATTCATTGAATTAATTGGTGATAATGGTCATTTACCAGAAGAAGAGGGAAGGAAGAAAGGAGGGGAGGAGGGAGGAAAGAAGAAAGGAAGTAAGGAAGAAAAAGGAAGAGGAAGAAGAAGGAAAAAGAGAAAGAAAAAAGAAAGAAGACAAAAAAGAAGAAGATGAAGAAGAAGAAGAAGAACCATCCATTTACAAGTATGACCTTTATTACACTGTAGAGTTGAGTGAAAAGAGTACTGTGTAAGGAAGCCAAAAGTTGGGACTTGAGTTCCAGCTTTGAAAATTAGTAACTATGTAACTTATGTGGGCAATTCATATGTCTCTAAGACTTGATTTCCTTTTTGTAAAATGAGGAAGTTGACTTAAAATTTTAAGCTCTTTTCCAGCTCTAACAATATATGAATCTATGAGCATTTGTGGCTAAAAATAGGAAATTCATTTGTAAGACAGGAACCAAAATGGAAATTGCTTGGGATTGGGAACCATTCACATTCTGAGTTGCTGTCCTTTGGCTTAGTTCAAAACCCCAATTCTCCTAGAAATCCAAACTATGATGGTAAGAATTACTTAACAAAAAGATACTCTATATTTTATGCTTCATCCAGACTTCCATTTAGGAAAACATTTTTAAAATTGAATTTCCTTTGGAAAGATCACTTGCTGATTTAAAATAAAGAAGTAGAGAAGGGTGGGGAGGAAATATTAAAAAAAAATTTCAAAGACCAGAACTTGAAAGAAAAAAAAATAAAAAAGATCTAGAGATCTGGAAGAAACCCCAAACTAGAACAGTTTCTGCCAATTCCCAAAGTAGTTATTTTAGGAAGGGTTCTTATGAAATAAGTTTTAACTCTTCTGCTGCATTCCCTCATAGTATATTCAACTGTAAAAAGACTTTGTGTGGTATAGCGGGAATGGTAATGAGTTGGGAATCAGGAGATCTGATTCTTAGCGCAGGGTCTGCCAATAACTTGTTTTACAACTCAGGGCAATGTCTTATAACTGAACAAATGTTCATTATAGACAAATAATTTTCTAATGCTGCTAGACATAAAAAGACACAATTCTTATTTAGGGACTTACATTCTACTGAAAGGATTTAACACAGACACAAATAAATAAATACACAGATAATTTCAAGAGTGAGGAGGCATTAAGTTCTCTTTGGCTAATAGTAGAAAGAGAGGGTGGGCAATTTAGTCAGTCAATAAACATTTATTAAGCACCTACTAAGAACCTATTACCAACTGTGATAGGTATTAGCGAGAGAAAAATTTCTCCTTGCCCTCAAGGAGTTCACAATCTGAAAAAGAAGAAGCAAACAAATATGAATAAATGAGCTATAAATGGGATAGACAATTAAGAGAAGGAAGAAATTTTAATGGAGGGTTAAGAAAGACTTCCTGTAGAAGATGGGATTTTAATTAAGACTTGATGGAAGGCAGGAAAACCAGTTGGCAGAGATGAGGAAGGAGAACATTCTAGGCATGGTGCACAGCCAGGGAAATGCCTGGATTTGGGAGATGGAGTATCTTGCTTGTGGAATAGCCAGGAGACCAATGTCATTGAAGAGTACATGATGAGGAGTAAAGATTAAGGAGACAGAAAGATAGGAGGGGGCTAGATTATGAAGAGTTTTGAACTCTTTGAACTCTGAATTCATAATTTGAACAAAAAATATTTTGTATTTGATCCTGGAAGAAGTAGGGAACCATTGGAGTTTGAGGTATGGAGGAAGTGAGTGACATGGTGAGACCTAGGCTTTAGGAAAATCACTATATTCTGATAGTATTTACTAATTTCAGTCTTCAAGTCAAATCAATAAATATGTATTATTTCTACCATTACTATAATTATTATTTATTTCTTCATAGAAGGCTGAAATTAATTTCTATATCTGTTATAAGATTAGTTGAAGGTGAAATGTAATAATAGGAATAAAAGCACTTTGAAAAATATGAATGCTATGCAAATTCATTGGCTTAAAAATCAGCCCAAGGCTGCATTGCCATGGTGTTATGTCATTTCAAATTGATGAACTCTTATCTAAAAACTTCGGGAATGACACTAAGCAAGTGCCCCAGAATAATAATATCATAGGGTGTAGGTCCTCTGAATTACCTAAGCACCATTTGTTGTTGTTGTGTCATATAAGTTGTTTCTGAATCTTTATCACCCCATATGGAATTTTCTTGGTAAATAGTACCCACATAATTTAACCAAGTGTTACTCAGACTTCATCTGAAGTCTACTAGTGGGGGAATTTATTACCTCCTTAAGTAGCCTATTCCACATTTGGATCACTAATTATATGGAAGTTTGATTTCAACCACGCCTAATTTTGCCTCTTTGCCACTTCAGTTAGAGATATTTGTGAACCCATGGTCTCCCAAGAAGGAAAAACTCATAGTACAACTATTCTAAGAGAAGAGAAACCCAATATACTGATATGTTAGGGAGCTGGCAGGCCACAGTAGGAAATGAGAGGAAGCGAACCCAAACAATTATAAAGATCTCTCTTGTTACTTATATTTTCCCCTTCTTAATTAAATGATTTTACTACTGAATAGGTCACTCCTTGGGGCTTAAGTCACAATATGCAAAATGTATTATTCTTAAGCAGTCACACTAAATTGTTAAATTTTAATTTCTTTCTTTAGGTTTTTTTGCAAGGCAAATGGGGTTAAGTGGCTTGCCCAAGGCCACATGGCTAGGCAATTATTAAGTGTCTGAGACCAGATTTGAACCCAGGTACTCCTGACTCCAAGGCCAGTGCTTTATTCACTATGCCACCTAGCCACCCCTAAATTTTAATTTTAGTATCAAAGTTTTCAGTTTATGGTTTCTCAGGCTTAACTTTTGCTTATTGAAGAATTCATAATATATCAATCCTGCAACATACTCTCCTTCTTAGAGGACTTCCTGTGCAGTTCTTACCCTCAAATTCTCAACTTGTGGCCCTCAACTCTCACAATGAGTTCTGGATCAAAGACATTATACAGCACAGTGGGAGACAGTGGGGCAACCCTAGCATCACCTTTTACCCACCTAGGTGAAACATTAGTTCCCAAAATGGAAGCTGTAGCTGAATTTATCAATGGAAATTGTCCTTATCAATGGAAATTTTCCATATCAATAGAATTCTGCCTGAATCCATTCTCCCATAAGAAATCCCTTGCTTTGGGAGCTCACTTTTAATCTGGAGAGGCTTGTTTTTAATCTGGAGCTGTACATGTCATTTTCAGTGTTCATATGATCCATTCATAGCATTGATCAGAGTGCTTTTCAACACTAATTAGCACTATAGAGAAGGGTAATGAGGACCTCCTCTTGCTACACAATAGATATTTATTACACAATAAATAAAATTATTTACTACACAATAGATAAAATAAGATTCCAAATTCAGTGATGGATTGGAGATTTATGATTTCTCTCAGAATAAGTTCACACTCCTAACTTTTTTGTCTTTAAGATCATCTGAGGACTGAAGTCAACCTATAGCTTGATATAATGGAAAAATGATTCATTTCTTAGAACTGAAGGTTCATTCAATGAACCCAATTCTCAGCACCAAGATGTTTTTTTTCCTGAAAAGAAGTTGATTCCTAAGCATAAGAACAAATATCCTTAATTGTCTGTATATTATATTCATATGGTGCCTGAAATCTAATTGAACAGATTTTAAAATTCCTCTGTACAGGAGGAATAAAGGCACGAGTGAGTTGTACTACAGTCCTCATCTTTTGTATTTGGGAGTGTCTTCCTGACTAATTCAATATTAAAAAAAAAACCAAACAGGAACTGAGTTTCTGTTCATGTACTGTTAGTGCTGGACCCCAGATTGGAGACATAGTTGGTAACTGAAGCCTGGTCTGCTTGTCTGAACTGGTCTGATTCCTGTTTTTCACTTACTAATTTAGGAGCCAGTGACTATTTTCTGAATTCCAAAGTAGGACATCTGGTTTGAACAAAGTTTCAAACTTTTGCAAATTATGGTTACAATATATTTTATTTTTATTCATTCATTCAACTATTTATTTATCCATTCATCTATCCACCCACCCATTTATCTATCTTCTATTTTTCTATATATGAAATCAGGACTAACCTGAAATCCAGAATATATGATTAGGGGAAGCAGCAAGTCAAAAGGATGTGCTAGATTTGAAAATAATAAGATCCTTCCCTATTTTTAGGCAGTTAGGGGGCAAAGTGGACAGAGCACTGGATTTGGAATCAGAAAGACTCATCTTCATTGGTTCAAATATAGCTCAGACACTTACTGTGTGACCCTGAACAAGTCACTTGACTTCTGTTTGCCTCAGTCTCCTTATCTGTAAAATGAACCGGACAAAGAAATGGAAAACCACTTCAGTATTTTTTTCCAAGAAAACTCTGAATAGGGTCACAAAGAGTAGGACAGGATAGAAACTATTAAACAACAAATCCCTACCCTAACTTTAAGGAACATTCTAAGAATAAGGGTGTTTTCATAACCTTTAGACTTGGTCAGCTCAATCTGTAAAAGAAATATCAGGATTGTAGATAATAGTAGAAATAATGACTTTGACACCAGAGTTTAATTTTCTCTCTGTGCCTCAACTGTCCTTCCTACTTACTCATCTACATAGAATGTTAGAAAGTTAGGAAACCTCTCAACTGTTTGGTAGACATTGAAGGTTGAAAGGGCATGGATAGCCTACACTTCAGATGTTGAAATCAAAAGAAGGTTAGTCCAAAGAAAAAATTAAGTCTAAGGAAGGTTATTGGCTAACTGAGAAGAACTTATTCGATTGTCTAAAGATCTTTGTCCCTTCAACAAAGACTGAAAATGAAATGCCTTCAGTAGGTTCTGTGGAAGGGAACAAATAGATGGCTCTATTTAAAAAGAGTCAAAAATATCTCTACCCCAATTCTCACCCCAAGCATTGTTGCTGATCTTCTGATTGAAGTTTTTAGTATTGGAACTAAGTCAACCAAACATGTTAGAGATTACTTTTCTCAGAGGTAAGAGATGGCACTGTAACCAAGGATTTCAGTTGGAATAAGAGATGTCTACTGCCACAGTCCTGGGGACCCTTGATTGGAAAGAAGATATGACCAATGGAGAAGTATCTGGTGAAGACAATGTGTACAATGGAAACCATCAGAGTACCTGCTTAGCCAGAGCAGTATGTTACTGAAAGACACTTGTAGCTCTTCAGTGCCAGAGGCATGAATTATTCCTCTCTATTTATGCCCAGCCTGGCCAAATAGGTTTCCTCTGTGTAGGTCCCTTCAGTTATGCCTGATCCCACATTTTTCTACCTGCCTACATGCATATTCTCCAAATATCCTCACTTTTCCCAGAATTGGTAAATATACATACATACATACATATATATATATATTATATATATATATATTATATATATATATATACATATGGGGGAATGTGCTTTAGTTTTATGGGGGGGGGATGTTTTATTGTTGGTTTTCTTACTCTGCTATTTTATTAAATATCTTTATATTGGATTGCTTGTATACTCTGACAGTCTATCAGTGTTGAACACATCAGTGGAGCTTATTAACTATATTGTTAGCGAATGATGATATTTGTTCTTCGTTCTCAAAGAAGACCATGATCGAGGAGGTGATGCTATGACATGCATATGAACTGGATGTGAGTGAGGGGAATGCTATGTTAAATCACCAGTATCACTTTTTCCTCAGGAGCTCTCTTACCCAGGATGACTGGAGATAACTCTGGATGTGAGGCAATCAGGGTTAAGTGACTTGCCCAAGGTCAGTAAGTAAGTAAATAGCAAACTCTTAGAAACCCAACCTGGGAGATGGGCATAGATGTTATATGAGCATCAAACTTTGAGTTTAAGTCTAAACTTTCCTAATTTTTTTTCTAGAAACTCTCTTCCAAAGTCTCACGATCCACATTGGACCAGTGGGCGGCTTTGTTGCTGGGAGGTTTAGGACACATATGCAAAAGATTCATGTCCAAGGGTGTGGGTGGCCCCTCAAGGCACCTTGAAGAAGAGGCATGGTTGTTTAAAAGCATCATAAATGAGCCTACACAGGGCCCTCCGGAGACCTCTCTGGAGAGCTAACTCTTCAAATTGTGTGGGAGCCAAGTTCTCATTACTCAAGGTGAATCTGAGGTCAGGTTGTTCAGACTCATTTAACAGCCTTAAAGGAAATAAATGATTGGTTTTTCCAGTGCAGAACCCCCTTTGGCCTTTTGGAGCGGTCTTTGTAGCAACTGGACTGAAGAAGAGAAGGGAAGTTTCAGGAACATCCAGCAAAGAGATGAACACTGACCATGGAGACAGAGGGAAAATAGCAAGTGCCTTCCTCCTTTGCTCCATTTTCCCTCCTCTCTGTTGATTTGATTACACACATCTGGACCACTTGGAACTGGTCTCCTCCTTGCTTCCTCCTTTTGTTGTTTTCATAGAAGGACACTGAAGCTGAGCTTCCTTTTGTGGTTAGGCCCACCTACATTGTGCCCCGAGGCAAGGCACCCTAGAGGTAACACACCCCAAGAACCCAAGAGCGTGTTTGGAAATTTTCTCAGTAGTTATGTCAACCCTTTGACTGAACACAGGAAGGAAGGAGCAACTCCTTCGAGAGAACAATGTATTCCGGATTTCAAGAGATGGTCACCTTTCAGAGAAGGGGAGGGCACCAGAGAAGAGGGCCCATCCAAAGGCAGTGGTTTACAGTCAGAGGGGGTAAAAGACTAAATGGAAGCCCAGGCCTTACAGGGATAACCTCCAGGCTCTCAGCCAGCCTGCTCTGGGGGCCTGAGAAGCATCTCCCATTAGTAGGCAATGTTGGCTGGTGACTGGATCCCAGACTCTAGTTTCCGGCTTTGTAGTTATTGCAACAGAAAGAGAGCTCTGTAGTCAGGTTGTTTGACTAAGGAATATCATTCCCCTGTGTGGTTCCCCAAATGGAAAGACAAAATTAGGAAAGACAAAGTTCAAGCTGTCAGGAACTGTCAGCTTGGTTAGGTGGCAGGAAGCTGGGCTTACAAAGCATCCCTCTTTCAACCTGGGCTGGAGCCTAATTGGGAGCTCCAGATCAGAAAGGTCTTTCAAAGCTAGCAAATAAGAGGAAGTTGGAAGGGTGGAATAAACCCAGGTAAAAGTACCTCCTGGGAAACATGGCTTTGGTTAACTTTCAGTACAAGAATCAATTTCACTGACACATCTCCTTTCTGTAAATCTGTTCCAGGCCAATTTTGGTCAGATGGGAAACAGAACATCATTGGGGAGGGAAGCTCAATTGGGTTTGGCAACTACTCCCTATAAACATTACAGTCATAGACCCCAAACCAAGATGAAGAAAGAAGTCAAAAAAATCCTTGTGAAAGGGCAAAATATGATTGGGGGGGGGGAGTGTGTATGTAGAATGGATCTGCAGAAAGTAAAAGAATTGTGAATCTTACTTTCAAAGAAACTCTTGCATCACCCTTCTTTTCCCACTAGTGAGTTCCTCCCAGGGCTTCCATTTTGAGGACGGGTCCAGGCTGGGCATTCTGCATTTCCTTCTCAGGTTTGCTCCTGACTCTGTGAACTTTACCACCATGGCTTGACATGGGTATCTCCCCTTTTCTCCCTTCTTTTTATTTGTAATTTTAGCCCCATACTTTTTTTTAACCTTTATTGAAATTTTATTTAATTTTTCCCCCCAATTATATGCAAAGGTAGTTTTCAACATTAATTCATTTGTAACTTTATGAGTTCTGCATTTTTCTACCACCCTCCCTTCCCTCCCCTGTAGCCATAGTGGCAAACCAACTGGTAAAAAGTTACATATGTGCATTTATGTTTAACATAATTCCTTATTAGTCATGTTGTGAAAGATAGTCCCATGCTTCTTGCCTTGTTGCTTTCTCCCCACTCATGTGGTCCTTTAACTGTGTACATGGCAGGTGACTGAATTTATATATTAATATATTTATTCTTTAATCAGCTATTGTATGCAGGGTGTTAGGGTGATGCCGGTGATTCAAAGATGAATAAAACAATCCCAGTCATCATGTAGGTTATAATCTAGGAGAAGAGAAGACATACACATGAAGAGCTGTAACATTTTCAATTTTATTTTATTGATGCCTTTTGTTTTTATGTCAGCTCTAGAATTATAGTTTAAGTTGGAGTGGGGACATGCAATGAGGAAGGATTTCATAGGATGAAGGAATGACATTGGATTTAGGGTAAAGGGATCAGAGCAGGCTTCATGAGGGGAGATAGTATTTGAAAAGATGAAAGATGACTTGAATTTGGTCATATTGATCTGGGGAGGAAGGGTATTATCTGTGAAAGGAATGGCATAGTAAAAGTACCAAAGTAGGAGAGCCCGGGGATGTTGGGGCAATGATAAATAATTCAGTTTGCTAGAGGTGATGAGCAGGTCACAGCTCTCTTGTCTTAGTCTGAACAATGTTTATTTACACCCTCAAGCCAACTATGTTTATGGAAAGTATTGTCCCCAGATCAATACACCAGAGCACATTCAGTAGATTTAGAATTTTTGTGAGAAATTGAAAGATACATCATAGTTTTTGCAATCACTAACTAATCAGGTGGGTTTGGGGCAAGTCATTTTCTTCCCTCTTTGAGATTTGCTTTCTCCATGTGCAACAGGGGATGTAGTATTGGAACTATATTCAAATTCTAATCTTCTAAAACACAATGAAGGTAAAGGGCTGAATTAGATGATTTCTTTGAATCCCTTCCAACCATTAAACTTTAAAGCAGGACATCCTCACCCTCTTCTAACCCCTCCCCACCCCAACCAACCTGTCACATTTTCACTGCTAGGTATATCTTGAAAGCTGCTAAAACAGTGGAACCAACCAATATGACCAGGAAGGAGATGAATATGTACAGTTCTCCATCAGGGAAGGGTTACCTGGAATTTAATTCTTTGCTTTTTTCTAAAAGAATGAGTTATTTTTCTTCAGGAACTTAAGCTTCTGTTCTGAGCCTAAAATGTTGTTTAGGTGTTCTTCCAAAATCTGTTCAGTGAGTTTAATTTCTCTTCTCCAAGGATGGATTCTAATTGTTGGAAGTCATCATCCCATTTGTTGTCCATTTTCCTCCCACTGAGCCCTGGGGGGTTATAAGAAAATTATATGTCTGTCTGTGATATCTATCATATATATATATATATATATATATATATATATATATATATATATATATATATGCAGATTTAAATCATTATTCTATCCCAAGCAGATGAAGTCAAGTTCATTCTCTTTATATCCTGAAAGCTCACTGATTTTCACCTATCTCTGATGGATATTATTTAAGGTAATAATGATTCCTCAAGACTCATGCTATTCAATCATTAAGATTCAGGTCCTAATATTTCCCCTCCTCCTTCCCCGTTTTATAAATGAATTAACCAAAATACAAATAAGAGAAAAAAATTGGCCACTAAACTTATCCAGAAATGTTATCATTTGTATACTAAAATATGAAAGGACAAAGCCATCCAGGTACCCAGAATTCTACCCCCAAATCTCTGACTATGGTATTTACCATGTCCCTACTCTTATCATCTGCAGTCCCCACTGTAACAAATATTCAGAAACTAAATACTAAAGAATGTCATCACAATCAGAGCCTCTAGCTCTTATAAAAAACCATCAGCCAACTATCTACTATGAGCAAAGTCATGCTAGGTGATAGGAATACAAGAAGTTATAATGTCTTCAAGGAGCTTATGATCCACTTGGTTCTGGGTCAGATATCTAACAGGATCATTGACAATGACAATGCTAAGATGCCATGTGCTAAGTGCCAGATGAGTGATACTACTGGTAAGAGATAACCTTCATGGAAGGTAGGATTGGAGCTCTCTCTCTTCTCCATCATATATACCCAAGGCAGAAACTTCTATGGTATCATGGCTGGAATACTAGATCTTAGAATCAGAAGGTTTGGATTCAAATCCTTTTTCTGCAACTTCCTCCCTATATGGCCTTGGGTCAGTCCTTTCACATCTTTGGACCTTGATTTCTTCATCTATAAAATAAAAGAGTGGACTAGATTATAAGTAATATTCTTTGCAATGTTCAATCTATCTAAGATAATGATATAATAGTATGTGTTATTATCCCAGGGCTCCTCAAGAAGTATAGTGATCAGGGTTACATTATCTATCCCCAGTAGTTTCTTCTTATTATGTCATACTTTCAGACAGTTGTTGTAGGGATTAGGAACCTAGCAAGGAGCTTCCAGGGTTTTATCATGTTATGCATGATGTCATTAGAGGTTTAGGCTCAGTATTCACATCCCTATAATTTCCCTTGGAAAAATTCAGGATGTCCAGAAGGGAACTGGTCATAGCCCAAATATTTTCTGTGGTTGTCCACTGTGGTTGTGACTAAGTGGTAGAGGAAAAGTCCATACATGTGGTGTTCAGAATTCTACCCTCATAATTTTGACCTCCATTTTGGTGGTAACATACAATCTACCATAGAATGCTAAAATCAGTGTAAATATTGACTTTGGCCCTTTGTGTCTCAAAGTTGGACATCCCTTGAGAAATCAGAACAGGGTACATGTAGTAAAACAATTAATTTTCAAAATCTAGTCTGCTTTGAATGGGAATACCATTCAAATCAAGAGTCCCATTGATTTTACTTTGACTTTCCCAAATATAGTTTATCTCCATAGTCTCATAGATTTGTAGAGAAATATTTTTCATGTGCTCTGGACTAAACAGTGAATGAAGTTTTGAGGAATGATGGGATTGAAAAAAAGGAAAACTTGGTACAGTTCATGACAAGCCAGCCCTTGTTCAGTAAAATGTAAAACTGGCTTTTATTTTTCATCATTTCTGTAAAGATTGACTTTTGAATAAAACTATTCCTTCATTTTATTTCCTGTTATTGGACATAATTTCATGTTTAGACACCAGAGCCTTCTGTTGAGAAAAATGGTGATATGTTATTCTAGGCTATGTTTAACATTTGGCTCACTGCACTGAATAAAGGTTTCTTCTGAAAATAAACATACAATAGGAACAACAAGCTGAAAGACTACTCTCTGGAATAAACAATTATTGACTGATTTTTCTAGTTTTAATTTTTTTATTTTAAACTAGTTTTAAATGCTTGTTTCTTGTAAGATTTTGAGTTCCACATTTTTCTACCTCCTTCCTTATCCTCCCCCCTTCCATGATAGCGAATAATCTGATATAGGGCAGGAACTGTCATTCTCTTTTGCTTGTATTTGTATCTCTACCATTTGACATTGCCTACCCTATGGTAAGTACTTAAAAATACTTATTTACTAGCCTTATCTGATGCAGATCAGCAATTCATCTGCAACCTATAGACCACACTTCTTCCTAAGTGTAAGTGATAACCATTCAACCTATCGGTTATGGGTTATCATCATTTGTCTAGATTTCTCTGGGATAGTTCTACTTCTCACCCCACCCCACACCCAAACGGTTGATAAAGTTGTTCATTGCTGCTCTTATTACTGAGTAGTTTTTACATTTAGGGTTGTTCAGAAGTGAAGAAAACAGCTGTTAGCTATAAGAATTGCTTCAGATTTAGTGTCAAAGTAGATTAAACTTAGTGTATTGAGAACCAGAGTATGGGCTAAATAATCAGTAATCAGTTTTAAGAATTAAATGTGTCAGCAACTTATGTTTCTAGAAGACTTAAAAGTTTCCTCACAGTAACCCTGTAAGTTATAGGGATAGCAAGTATTCTCATCCCCATTTCATATATAAGGAAACTAGGCTCACAGAAGAAATATAACTTTAGATTCACTCAGCTCTTGTGTGTGTGTGTGTGTGTGTGTGTGTGTGTGTGTGTGTGTGTGTGTGTGTGTTTCAAGGTAATGGGGTTAAGTGACTTGCCCAAGGTTATACAGCTAGGTAGTTATTACGTAGCTGAGACTGATTTGAACTCAGGTCTTCCTGATTCCAGGGCCGCTGCACTGTCCACTAAACCACCTAGTTGCCCCACTCAACTCTTAATTATATGTGACCAGGGTTTCATATATGTGCAGACCTTATCAGTTTGCTTGTCTGATACAACTTCCTCATGTGGAGAATCTGGGAAATCTGCTTCTAGGACAATCATGATCATGTATAAGAGAATTGTCTTAGAAAGGCTATTGAGGACTTCTAGACAAAGAGTACATTTCCACTCTAAGCTACCATTAACAATCTAATTAATAAACAACTTTCCATTAGATAAGCAGTAAATATAATCCAGTTCCTCTTAGAGAAGAAAGTGAATTCAGATCTCAGTTATGAAAAAACCTATGGGAGAAAAGTAACAATTAAATGGAGAGAGTAGATGTTAATTTTTTTTTTGAGAATCATAATATGGTGAGGGGTCATAGAGACAAAAGACATATATATATACACATATACATATATAATGTTTTAAGGATAATATAAGAAAAAAGAAAAAATAAGGGAGGAGAGAAAATATATTAAGGGAAATGAGAGAAAATATGGGGGAACTTGCTAAAACACATAATTGAGTCATACAATTAGAATTATATGGCAAATATAGAAGGAATAATAAGAACAGGTTCATCTGAAGTTCACTTACCTTTAAACTGGTTAGAGGAGGAAAGAAAATTAAAAAAAATCACAGACTTTGGTATTAAAAAAATTTCAACTCAAAAGTGATACAGATAAGAAAAGGAAATTGATGAAAAAGGCTAAGTTCTGGAAGTGTCTAGTCATAAGGAAAACAAAACTTAAGCTTAGAAAAGGGATAGTAAAGAAAAATTTAAAAGGGAGAAAAGGAAAGGCAATACACTGAAATAAATGGAGATAGAGGAATCTAGAGAATAAAAATATAATCAGAATGGAAGGAAATAAGACACTATCATAACTGTGAAAGTGAATGGAATGAACATAAAACAAAAGAGGTTAATAGAATGGTTTAGGAAGCAAAATCCAACAATATGTTTTTTTTACAAGAAACACATTTTTGGGCTGCTAGGTGGCACAGTGGATAGAGCACCAGCCTTGGAGTCAGGAGTCCCTGAGTTCAAATCCAGCTTCAGACACTTACTAATTACCTAGCTGTGTGGCCTTGGGCAAGCCACTTAACCCCATTGCCTTGCAAAAAAAAAAGAAAGAAAAAGGAAACACATTTGAAGCATAAAGACTCGTACAGACTTAAAATTAGGAACTGGAAGCATAACTTATTATACTTTAGATCAAGTGGGGAACCTTTTTTCTTCCAAAGGCCATTTGTATATTTCTAACATCATTCATGGACTATATTTAATCAAACATTTAATTGATTCACTCCTAAAAAACTACTAGATTTATTGAATTTCAAATCTCACCTGTGGTTGTCATAGCAACGTCATAGCAACATCAGAGCACTATAACCTGCAGTCTGGAGGTTCCCTGGTCCTGCCTTAGAGGAACACAAAAAATCAGGGGTAACAATTATGAAATTCACAAAAGAAACAACAAAAATAGACTTAAAGTAGATAAAGAGGGAAAGTACATCTTGCTAAAAGGTAGCATAAGTAATGAATTGATTTCAAAACTCAACACACATATGTGTATATATTTATATATACCCAAAGATATAGTTTATAAATACTCAAAGAAAAAAAGCTAAATAAATTACAAGAAAAATAGGCAATAAAACTTTAACAAGGGAGAATTCAATTTACACTATTAGTCTTACATAAATTATAAGCAAAAATATAATTTCCATTATAAGCAACAGTAACTTGGCTACTTTAGCTGGACCAAAAATAGAGAAAATAATGCGACAAGTCATAGTCAGATTATGAATTACTTTAATTCCAAATAGAAGAATTTGAATTTTATCCTTTTAAGCAATTGGAATGACTGAAGCTTTTTTTAATAGAGTAATATAGAACTGTGCTCTAAGAATATCATTTTGGCAGCTTTGTGAAAGTTGAGTAGGAAAGAGGAGAGATTTTATTCAAGACTATTATCATAGTCCAGGGGAATGGCAGCTGATCTAGACTGGTGGTTTGTGAGTGGAGAGAAGAGGATATATATTAAAAAATTGTAGAGGTAGAATCCACAAGACTTGGCAACCGATTTTAAATATAGAGAGGAGGGAATGGAAAAAGAAAAATTGTATGGTTAAAAGGATGATGGTGCCCTTGGCTGAAATAGAGATGTTAAGATAGATGTTATTTTGGATAAAGGTAATGAGTTCTATTTTAGATATATTGAATTTGAAGTGCCTATGGGTTACTGAGGTGGAGAAACCTACCAGGGAATTGGAAATATAGGGAAAGATGAAGGCTGGATTTATAGATCTGTAATAACCTGATTAAAGATGATGATTGAACTCATGGGAGTTAATGAAGTCACTGGTGGAAGGGCTGGGATACAGCCCTGGTTTATGTTCAAGTAAACAAATCAGGATATGGAAGATGATTCAGGTACGGGGGCTAAGAAGTTATAACCAGAGAGATAAGAGGAGAACCAAAATAGATCAGTCACAAAAACCCAGGAAAGATAATTTGCCAGAGGAGAGGTTGTGTCAAATGTGAAGAACAGGGAGGGAGTCAGTAGACAAAAAAGTTAGGAAGATGAGTGAGGACTGAGAGAACAAACTCCCAAAAAAGTTTGGAGGGGATGGAGTTAAGGAAAGAAGAGAAATTAGAAGAGGTTAAGGAAAGGCCTATTGTTTCATCATTTAGTGGAATAATACAGAAAGACAATTAGTATGAATTCCAGGTCAACAAGAAGTTAGAGGTATTCTTTAAAAAATAGCAACACAACAAGTATAAATATGGACTTAATTTTTTTTATAACACTAGGACTTTATGCCAAAGGTTAGTGACATTTGTAAGATGATCAAAAGAAATTGGCAGGCCTAAACATGTTTTGAATTTATCCTTAAATCTTTAAAGTAGTAAGAAATATAATAATAAATGCATATGATTTATTTTTTGCTTTCCTATAATGTTGCTGCCATACTTTTTAGTACTAACCTATGATTTCATTGGTACAGGAAGATAATGATCTATCCCATATGACTGTTTTGCAATTTGAAGCTTAAGAGAGGTGCTGGGGAGCCCTAAGAGATTAGATGACTTGCTTAGGGTCACATTACTTACAGATGTTAGGGAGGCATCATCAATGAATCCAGGTCTGGTCTTCCTGACCCCTGAGACCTGCTCTGTAGATAGTAAGCCATAGAGCCTCTTGGTTTTGCCTTAGAACAGCAAATAAAGTCCATAAAGTCAATTATTTCTTCTTGTACAAAACAAGTTCCTAATAACCTTAATGGATCTCTGAAGAATTACAGTAAAAATGAAGATGAAAAAGACAAGATAAAAAAGGACTGATCATTTGGTTTTTGTCTGAGCAGCAAGCTGGCCAGGATTTGTCATTCCTCTTGAGAAACTGAGGAAGGTCTCTGCTTGGTGGGTGTGGCAAAAAGAAGGAAGAGAAAATATATGACTCTTTAGAAAAGAACTCCATAAATTTCACAGGCGTTATAAATAAAAGCTTGCAGGGGAAGGAGACCAGTTGGTTGGGTGCACTACCATTGGGGGGAGTTTGAATTCTTTTTGAAGGCCTATAATTCATTTTACTCTTTCAAAACTAGTAAAAGCTGTTTAGTAAAAGCTGTTTTTCAGAATGAAACACAGAACATACTCATCCCTTCTTTAACCTTCCTTCACTTGCTTCCCTTCTTCCATCCTTCCTCTCTCCCTCTCTCCCTTCCTTCCTTCCCTCCTTCTCTCCCTTTCCTTCTTCCCTTCTTTTCTTTTCTTTTCTTTTCTTTTCTTTTCTTTTCTTTTCTTTCCTTTCCTTTTCTTATCTTTTCTTTTCTTTCATTTTCTTTTCTTTCTCTTTCTTTATCTCTTTCTTTCTCTCTCTCCCTCTTTTCCACCATCCCTCTTCCATATCCATCATCACTGTTCTTCTGTGTCTCTCTCTTCTTATTTTATGTTGTATCCTAGAAAGAATGAGAATGGGGATATCTCATTAGGGTTGTGAAGAGAGAGATACAAAACAATTTATACTAGTTCCTTTCCCACTGCAACCAAGGCCTCCTTTTAAATTCTTCTTACCATCAATTACAGTGATACATTCCAATTCTTTTTATACAAAAAACATGGCATAAGAGAAGATGTGGCATAATGGGTAGAAAGATGGCTTTAGTATCAGGAAGGCTTGAGTTCAAGTCCTCCCTTGACACAGACTAGTTATGTGACCATGAATATAAATTACTTAGCATCTTGGTTCCTCAGACAAACTTTGAACATTATAAATTAAACATACTCGGACAAGTAATATCAGTGGAGGGCAGGTCTACACAGGTTTAGAGATGCCTCCTGCCAGCAACTAAATTTGTAGCCCAAGGAACTGATTTTGAATCCTGATTCTGCTACTTACTGACTGTGACATTGGGCAAAAATTTTCTTTTGAAGTAAACAGGTGCCACAGGAAGAACAAATTCTTCTTCAGACACTTACTAGCTGTGTGACCTTGGGCAAATCACTTAACCTCTTTCTGCCTCCATTCCTACATACGAAGATAACAATATCTTCATTTTAATAATAACAACAATACGACTGCAAAGGGATATTTTGAGGATCAGATATGTTAGCTTATGCAAAATATTTAGCAAAACTTAAAGTATCTTATAAATACTATCATGATTATTGGGATCCTTGACTTCTTCTATAAAAATGGGTTTTGATCAAGAGGCTCTCTAAGGCTCCTTCAGATAAATCCTATTCTCCTAGAAGATACACTGCTTTGGAGAATAATTTACAATATACACCTCAATTTAATATCTTAGTCAATCAGTGGCCAATTATTAAGCACCCACTTTATGAGAGGCTAAGTGCTGGTATACTGAGGTGTCTCTATGTGTGGATCTATTCATATCTGGCTTTTATTTTATTGCTTCCATTGCTGTATATGCATTAAACTCCATTGGTAATTTACTTCTCCCCTGTCCTTGACGCTCTGATCCTGAGAAATTTGTCTGTTTTTGTCTGAACACAGTTAACTTCTGACCCACATCACTTGTCAGATTACAACGAGTTTAGTCACATTTATCCAAGCTGGACTTAAGTGCCAGACCTGGAGGTGAAAGGTTAAAGTTTTAAAGGGATCACCACCATTACTTGGGCCTCCTAATCCTCCCATCCTTGTAAATGAATCCAAACGATTCCATTAAAAAAAAAAACTTATTCCTTTTAAGGAATTGGACCAAGATGATGTGAAGTGACATTGGGAAGGTCTGGGGAAGCTTTCAGATTGAGGTTGCTGGGATCCTGGCAGCTGCTCTCTCTTGACCAGTGTTGATCCTTCTCTAGGGACTTTTGCCAGGGAAATTTTAGAGTTCAAAATAAAGAATGTTCTTTACGTTTGACAGAATGAGATTGATGCGGCATGTTTCATGGGAGGGTTGACCTGTTGTTGGAATGATCATTGAGGAAGCAACTATGGTGAAGTAGAAAGAGAGCACCAGGCTCTTCCTTGGGTTCTCAGCCTTTTACCCTGGGTTTTTTGGCCAGATTTCTCTGAGCCTCAGTTTCTTCATTTGTCTACTGTACTGTCTTGTTTCATTTTCTGTATATGTTTTAAAAAATAGTAAGGGCAGACCCTCTCTACTTGAGGGAAGTGTCTTGGGGATGAAATGTTAGAGAGATTTTATTAAGGAAGGATATTATATACTGCCCTAGGTGAGTGATTTTTAAGTTTGGATATTACAACAATCCTGTCTGGAGGTTTAGTATAATACTACTGGATGCTATGGAAACAGGAAGATAGATGCCCTGCAGCTATGAAGTCAGACCTGGCTCCCAATTTAAGAAAAGCTGGATAACTGAGAGAAATGTGTTTTTTCTTTTTGTTTTTTTAATAAATTTTTTATTCATTTTGAACTTAAATACAAAATGAGAAAAAAAGAAATGTCAATTCTCTCTTTGATGCTTTGCAGCTTAATAGACCCTAATGCTATGGTATTTTCTTTCTCTTTCTTTCCATCTCCCTTCTCCTCTTCTCTTTCCCTTCCCTTCCATCCCTTTCTTCTCAACCCTTCTCCTGGAAGGGATATTAGAGATCATACGATCCAAATTCAATTGATTGGTTTCTGATATTATCATAGGTGACTTAGCATTTATTATTGTTGAGCTGAACTAGTCCCACGGTTTCGATGTGCACCTCTCTCTCTGACCCCAAGCCATCAAATCCCTCGAGTGACAGTCATCCATCTTTATCTGAAAAAGTCCATGCATTGGATGCCTGAAAGTTTCTTATTATCTTATCTCATTCCATCTCTATCACCTCAGCTTTGTTGTTGCTGTTCAGTTGCATCCCCCATGTCTTCATGATCCCATTTAGAGATTTTTGGTAAAGATATGGGAAATGTTTGCCATTTCCTTTTTCAGCTCATTCTAAGATGAGGAAGCTGAAACAAGCAGGGTTGAGTGACTTGTCCAGGGTAAACAAACTAGTAAGTAGCCACTGTGCCACCTAGCTACACCAAGTCTCAGCTAGTCTGCTGAAATGGATTTAGTTAGATCTATAAAGTAAAGTGATTCCTGATAACAAAGTTGACTTTTCCACATGTATTTCATGAATAAAGTCTTCAACAGGCTGTATAGTTTAGGGTTCTCTATGCTATGGCCTCTCTTTCCAGATAACTTACTTTATAATTATTAACTCTTCCTTTTGCTTTGTATATTTCTGAGAAATAGGATAACAAAAACCATTTAAAAAGAGAGAAGCCCTTCTTCCCTGATAATAATGTTTGTCTTTATTTTTGAAGAAGACCATGACATCATGGAGATGATATCATGACACATGCATTGGATTTGAGTGAGGGGATCTGTGCTAGATTACTAGCCCCACTTTCTCCTCTAGAGCCATCTGGGTTCAGTGGTCAAATATGGATCAGGATGACTGGAGATGACCCTGGATGCAAGGCAATCAAGGTTAAGTGATGTAAGGATCTGAGGTTGGATTCGAACTCTCATCCTTTTGACTCCAAGGCCAGAGCTCTAACTAGTGTGCCACCTAGCTCCTCCTCCTTCTCTATCCAATGACTAGATGTGCAAAAATAATATGAAGTAGGTTTCATTTCCTGGGGCTTGTCTATTCTGCTAAACTGTGGCAAATAGGGCTCCTTTACCTGTTGGTTAGGTTATTTTTCATGTCAAGGTTCAGTTTTTGTAAAAATACAGAACAGTTGAAATATTTGGGGTTCCTGCGACAAAATCTACAAGACATAATATAGAAAGAACAAGATGAAAAAGAGAAAGGAAGAAAGATAGGAAAGGAGAGAGAGGAGACACATGCATGCACATAGAGTCTTTGAAAAGTTGCCAGCTGGGGAATTGGATGGGAACTATTCCTTGGAAGCCATTGCCTGTCATGAAAATCTTTCAGCAGTTGGCTTTTGGCTGATAGGGACTCTTGTAGATGAAACGGAGAGTGTGTGAGCCAAAATAGGAAATTGCAAACTCTCATTTTTTCCCTATGCTTCAATATGGCAGGGTACAGACAGAGAATGAATACAAATCCAGGAGCATGCTGTCCTTTCCCCTCCTTTTTCTTTGTAATAAAAAAAGGGCCAGACAGTGTGTACTACATGCCTGTGGCGCCATCCAGGAGAGAGGAGCCATGGTCTCTGGTATGTCGATGACCTCCTTTGGGGTAGGAACCATGCCATCTCTTTCTTTCTTTCTTGTCTTCTGAGGGCCCCAACTCACAGTAAGCTCTCAGAAAATGTTAGATTCTTGCAGAAGTGATGGCAGCAAGAGCTGGTACCTACACAAAGGGGCATGGACTGGCACAACCAATCAGATGGCATCAGTGTGAAATCCAAATGAGATCTTGAGAAACCATGCAGTCTAGGGGGGGGGGGGAAGTGATATCATGAGGCAGGCTGCTAAGGGACAATGCCTGAGGGGTAGGATCTCTCTTGTAGCTTGGGTACATACCTTAGGGTATTATAGGGAGAAACAACACAGATTAAAACAAGTTCCTTAGATCTATGTATATTTTTCAACATTTGTAGTGGGACACAGTGGTGTCTGTTGGACTTGGCAACAGGAAGCTTTGAGTTCAGACACTGGATTCAAATTAGCTGTGTGATCCATGTTAATTGATTTCATATCTTTGGACTCTGGTTTTATCATCTGTAAAATGGAGGGAACTGAACTTACTGGCCTTAAAGGTCCCTTCCAGCTAAAAACTTTTGATCCTATTTGAATAGTTGAAGAAATGTATTTCATTCCAGAATTAGACTTTCTTCAAAGTAAATAAGATGGACAGTCTCCTCTGAGGTCAGGGCACCTGGTAGAGTCTTTTCTAGTCAAAGGACCCCACTAGCCCTTTCTCAGCCCCTCTTAATACTAGTGGCTTCCATCTATTATTTCCTATTGTTCCTGGCTTTAGCTTGTTTCTGTACAATTGTTTGTATGTTGTCTCCTCCATGAAATGGGAGTTCCTAGACAGCCAGAGCTGTCTTTGCTTTTCTTTCTATCTATCCCTAATATTTATCACAGGGGCTAGCGCAAAGTAGATGATAAATAAATGCTTTTTGTCTGACTAAGGGGGGGGGAGGTAATTTAAAATGTTTTACTATTATTTTACTTTTAAATCACTGTTCCTTCTTAATATCTTCCTTTTCCCAGAGATGTGTGAAGGCATGCTCAAGTGTGTCTGTCTGTCTGTGTGTGTGTGTGGGGGTGCACAATTCTTTCTTGTAACAAAGAATTAAGTAACAATGCATTCAGATACTTACTATCGGACAGTTTATGCAGCAATCTACACCAAGGAAACCATCACCTACTGAGAGAAGGAATCATGTTTCAACATAAACATTCTGTGTCCTAGACCAGTCATTATTTTAACTGAAATTCTAATATCTTTGAGTGTGGTTTCTCTTTGTGTTGTGGTGATTATTGCGTATATTGTTCCCTCAGTCTATGTCTTTCTAAGCGAGAAAGCTGCAAGATTTCATCAGCCTCTGTACTCCAAACAATGAATAACCATCCTCTGTCCCTTGGATTAGGGCAGAGCCATGATCTCCAAAACCTCTATTTAAGGAGGGGAATCAACTTATAAAATCTTCTCATTTCTCACCTGGCTGTATTTCTCTGAGACTTTTCTGTTTTTTTCTTCATGCCCCCATACTAGGTACCTTCTGCCTCTTTCCTGCCACCATCCCTTTTAGCTTCCTATTATGTATTATCTTCCCCCACTAGATTGTAAGCTCCTTGGAGGGAGAAAGTATCTTTTTCCTTTTTTTCTGTACATGTATCCCCAGTAATCAGCACAGTGCTGGCAAATGGTAGATGTTCCATAAATGGCATATTGATTATTCTAGCACAGTAGCCTGCACCTTGTAGGTGATCAATAAATATTTATTGATTATTGAGAGACTGCTTTAGAAATGTCCCTTGCATTTTGTCATTTAACGAGAATTTCCTTTATAACCCAATGTAATGCATGGACCCTTTAACCAGGTGTCATTCATAGCCTCTGGCCAGGGTTCCAAATAAAAACATGACTGGACACTATCGGGATGGTCAGGTTGAATAAACAATCACAGAAGTGTCTGGGACAAAATCAAAAAGATGACATGGAATGGCACGTCTAGTGTTTAGTTTTTGGTGCTTTCTACTTTGAAATGAGAAAGGCAGCACGGCGTGATGTGCTCCCCCTAAGCGTGGGAACCTTCAGGCTTTGGAAGGCCTAGGACATGCAAATATTTGGATTTATTTTATCCACACACTGATAAGTTCTAGCTTTAATGTCCTGCACATATTTGCTCCACTACATTTTTATTGCCTCTCATACCCAGGGTGCCCATAAAAAACCCCTTTGCTTATACAACTAATAGAAACCAAATGGTCCAGTAGCTTACAACTCCACATATCATGTTTTTCTTTTTCCCCTTGACTTATGAATCTCTCTCCTTAAACTAACACCCTTCCACTCCCATCCCCCTCCACCTCAATCCCTCAAAATCTATAGTCTAAAGGTCTCTTGTCAACAGTGTTCTTCAGCTCCCATCTCCTTGAGGGGTGAACTTGCCTGTCTTGTTTTATTACTTGTATGGCATTCCTCACAGAAGGGGACTTTGACCTTCTTAAATTCCTGGTAAAGATTAAATACCAGTCCCAGCAGTCCATGAGGGAGTTAACAGACAGCTCCAGTACACACAGCAGGACCTCTTGGAGAGGTCAACTTATTAACACACTGGAAAATGTAGATGGTATCTCTTAATGCAGGATATAACGTGCATTCATAGTTAGGTTCTGACTCTGGGACTCAGAAAGCTCTGCCTAGAGAGGGAAGGCGAGTTTTGTTGTTGGCTAGCCATAGATCTCAAGCCAAAGCTTGTATTTCCTATTCATTTTCCTTGTTTTATGGGGCTTCAGAGAAAAAGCCCTTCCCACACTAGGTCTGCTTTGTTTTCCATGTCCCTCATTGGCAATGTTTCATTTTCTGACTTGGTGCTCTGAAAACAGTCTTCCTTTGCAGTGAGAAGTTGACAAATATTCATTGATTATCCAATGATCAATGTATATTTATTGAGTGCCCACTGAAAAGTCTAATCCTGGCTATTCTGAGAGAATAGCCAAAGTCTTTGTCAAGAGACTAAAGAATTTAGAGAGCCTGTTTTGTGTTCTTTCGTCTAACAAAATGTATTTTCTAAATGCGTTGACTCCATTGTTGCTTTGCTATTTTTTGATCTCTGGGATTTCTGAGTTCAATTCAATTTGACGGATAGTTATGAAATGCCAGCTATTTGAGTCTTGGGCCCTAGGGATGGAAATCTGGAAATGAAACTACTTCTGCTCTCAAGGGTCTCATATTTAATTAGGATGACACAAAAGAGACAAATTAGTAAATACAAATTATAGACAGTTTTAGAAAGTAACTTTGAAAGGGAGAAAACACTAACAGAGAAGTCAGGGAAGGTCTCAGGTGCTGGAGCAGAACTTTGCCATTCTTAGAAGCAGATGTGAGGAAGCTGAAACCATGGTTTAAATAGATTTTGGTGACTGTGGATGTTAATTCTCCATACCTTCATTAGACTCAGATATTTGAAAATTGACTGTTTAATGACAGATCTTTATTAATTTTATACAGAGAAATAACAGTTTGATTTGCAATCATAGGAAAGGGATTCTTTTTTCTCCCTTATGGAGGCAAGTGGGGCTCTGTGATTGAAGCCAGACTTGATTTCCAGTTCTCCTGACTCCAAGGTCAGTTCTCTAACCATTGTGTCACCTACCTGCTCCTAGGGAATGGATTCTTAAGAAGAGGTATATGAACTTACACAACTTGCCGCCAAAGAGCCATATAATCAAAGTTTTGGTTTTTCCGGTATCAATGTGTGCCACAGAATTGATGCTTTTGAATTGTGGTGCTGGAGAAGAGTTTTGAGAGTTCCTCAGACAGAAGAATATCCAATTAGTAAATACTTAATGAAATTAATTCAGGCTATTTACGGGAAGGTCAAACACTGAAAGTCAAGTTTAAACACTGGCTACATAATGAGAAGATGAGACTCAGTAGAAAATACCCTGATGTCCTGAAAGATTGAAGACAAAAGGAAAAGGGGATGGTAGAGGATGAGATGGATAGACAGTGTCACAGAAACAATGAATATGAGCTTGGATAGACTTTGGGAGATAGAAGAGAATAGAAGGACCTGTTGTATTATGGTCCATGGGGTCACACAGAGGTAGACATGACTGAACAACTGAATGAGAAAATACGAACTTGGATGAAGGAAAAAAACTTTCATCTTTATTTTCTTTAATCTTTAACTGAAATTGAGAATTTCCTCTAATTGGGCATCAAACATTATTCTGAGAAGAGGACCGTGAGTTTTATCATATTGCCAGACTGCCAAAGGGGTCCATGATACACACAAAAAAGTGAAAATTCCATAGAAAGTTTTGAAGTGAAAGAATGGTGGTTGTGGGGTATTTTTATTGCTCTCCAATGGATTAGGAGTATTAATCTTCCTTTTCTCTGCTTTCCAGGAATCTTGGAAACTCCCAAACCTAAATATATAATTGATTGCTTCTTTATGGAGCAGTACTGGGGTTGGGGTTGATGAGGACAAATATAGAATACAACCTCAAACAAAATACTATATCTGGGTAAGTTCCTGAACTTCTGATGATGGTTAAAAACAAAATAAATTCTTGATTAAAAGAAACATCCCAAAGTTACCTTGCTAAAGCTTAATAGGCTTATATAGATATGGGAATGCCCTACACCTTTCTCTTGTTTTATGCATCTCCAATTGCTTCCAGAAGTTAATAAAGACTAGAACAACCTTGATATCTAAAATGAGATGAAGGAATCCACCTGATCCTACTGCTCACATTGCTCTACATGAATCAGACTACTTACTAGCCTCAGGTGAATAGCTCCCAACCAAGGACCCAAATTCTGTTTAACCTCACTGGAATTCAGTCTTACAACTTTTTTTCATCTATAAATGAGGACAAGAATGAATGTCCTACCTACTTCAGAGAGTTGTTTTGATCAGAGAGTGCTTAATAATTTTAAAGGTACTACTACAGAAATATGTTTTATATCTTCTTCAAGATGCAAAATGAGCTACTCAAATTGACTCAATTCTACTCAAGAGCTATGCAAATCTTAAAGGAGGCTTGCCTTAAACAAGCTACATATGCAGTCTGTGTTTTTGGCAGAGGCAACTGGATTATAGACTATAGGCTCTTTCAGGGATCCATGAGAACAAGTGAGATAACATGTGCAAAGTATTCCTGGTATATAGACATTATATAAATTCTTATTCCCTTCCCCTTTTCCTAGAGAGGGGCCAAATCTCTTCTTTTGTGGATATGTGCTCTAAAATGGAAAATTCATTGCTTTGCCTACTGTAGATATGTTCTATAAGCAGAATCATGGAATTTAGAATTGGTTCTGTTTGTTTGCGAGACAATTGGGTTAAGTGACTTGTCTAAGATCACACAGCTAAGTAGTATTAAGTGGCCAAGGCTGGATTTGAACTCTGGTTTTCCTGGCTTCAGGGCCAGTGCTCTATCCACTGTGCCACCTCGTTGCCCAAGGATTTAGAATTGAAAGGGACATTTGCCACCATGTTAGACAATCCTCACCTGATACAAATCCCCACTGTAACATACTTCACAATTGATTATTCAGCCTCTACTTGAAGACCTGTAATAATAATTGTCCACCTTTGGACTATCTCTTTTTGAGCAATTATTTTTCTTGATATAAAAAAACTTACATTTGCTTCTTTGCCTCTTCTATGCACTTCCCCTGCTTCTGTTCTCCTGGGCCAGATGGACTAGCCCTAATCTGTCTTCCCCATGACAGCCCCATCATCCTAAGTGATGACTTTTGATTTAATGATCTGAACCAGGTTTCCCTGGAACTACAGATGACATTTTGAAGTTAGGATGGTCACAGAAGATTAGGCCAGGTGGGTGTTTAGGACAGGTTTGCTGACCTTTGCTAGATCAATTCATCAATAGCTATCAGTCATCATGGTGTGAGGCACCACAGGGAAGATAAGAAAGTCTGAGACATGGAGAGGACAAGGCAAACCAAGGGAGATTAAGAGACAGAGGGGATCCATTGGGTCATATTCAACGATTTATCTAGTAGAGACTGTCAAAATTCAGGACTAATACTTCACCCCTTTTTCTCTGTGACTCTCCCACTCCTGCTTCTATGTCCCACCATCCTTGTTGCCCAGAATTCACTTCCTCTCCCCCTCCCCCTCTTAGAATTCCTAATTTCTTTCTGAATTCAGCTCCAGTACCACTTTCTACATGAAGTGTTTCCTGATTTCCTCACTGGTAGTGCCCTCCCCTAGTGACCTATGTACTTTGTAGATAGTTAAATATATAGAATATGAGATCCCAGCATCTCCTTTGTTTTTTGTCTTTATATCACTGGTATCCAGTAGGTGCTTGATAAATGTTTAATGATTGGGGCACAGAAGTCAGCTAGTGAACTCTTGTTGTTTAAAAGTAACTATGTAGCATTCCAAAAGTGCTTTTGGAAATATATTCTGGAAGAACCCAATTTTTAAAAATTCAAAACCTAGCATTGAACAACCATACAAGGTGCTAGAATTGCTTAGTGATTGTTAACATTAAACTTAATTCCAATGCCTAAGATAGCATGATAAGTTTGTAGTTGTTCTAAGTCCTCATTTGAGCACCTAGTCTATTCTTCCTCATTATTTTTTGGAGGATATCTTAATAGAAACCAACTTAGTGTGTGACTCTCTATGCTTCAGTTTCCTCATCTGTAAAATAAAGAACTTGAAAGCACGATCTCAAAGATCTTTTTGAACTCTTTCATTCCTTCATCTTTCTTTTTATCTTTTTTTTTCTCTCTGTCATCCTTCATTGTCTGTATTTGATCTTAGGACTTAAGTTTCTCAGGTATGGGGCACTGTGAAAGTGGACAGAAGAGATGTCTTACAGAATATCCAGAAGATATGATAAAACATGGAGTTGGCTGTGAGATCTCAAGGGGCAAACTGAGTCCAGGGAGGAGACAGGAGAAGAGTTGGGATTGTAGCCTGAAGTAAGAAGTAAATTTCTTATGGGACTGCTTCCTGAAATTATCCCCAGAGCTCTAACTGATGACTTTGTCCCAGGCCATTAAATCTGCAGGGATTGGAGGGTGAGGGGAAAGACCAACTTCCTTTTCAGGAGAGCATGATTTCTTCCTTTGGTAACCACCATCTCTATACCTTACCTCATAAGGTATGGTTGGGTTGGGTCCTCTGAATCCTAGCTCTCTCTCTCTCTCCTTCCCCATCTGCCATAGCCTTGTTCCCATTGCTATGGTATCAATCCCTTGGAAGCTTTGTCTTTCAGATCTGGCAGGCTTTAGAGAGGTGAGGAAAGGATAATACAGGCCAATATCCCTCACAGTGACTGCTCCATCCCCCCTGCTCAATCTGTAGATATTCCCCACTGCTGTTTCCCCCCTCTATCTCCACTTGAATTTTTTGCTAGAAGCCAGCATTCCTAAGGTGCAACTCTGGATGCCTTCTCTTATTACATTTTAGTACAGCCTTAGTATTGTTCTGGCCTGATAGAACATCTGGGTGATCTCCCCAACCCCTTATTTTTTTCTCTTTCAATTCCTTGAAAATCAGAAATAGTAGCTGTATTCAATGTACTTTCTCAGGATCTAGTCACTACAGATTCATTGAGGTTCATCTTTGATGACCACTAAAAACTTCCAAGTTCACTCCAGAATCCTAATTCTGAAATGATTCTCATCTCTCCAGATGTTCCCCTTTTCTGGAACATAATGTTTCAGTTGTACAGTCCCCACCCTTCTGCCCTTCCCCTCCTTTTTCTGAGGAAGCAACAGAGTCTGAAATATCAGAAGAAAAGCAGGAGTCTTTGGTGGACTGTCAGCTTTGCAGAATATTGCCATTTAGAACAATTTTCTAAAATCTTCTTTTGTTTGTGATTTTCCCACCCCTTTCCTTTTCTTGGTCTCAGCCACTGTCTATCTCTGCTTTATCTCTCTCTCTCTCTCTCTCTCTCTCTCTCTCTCTCTCTCTCTCTCTCTCTTCCTCTGTCTCAGTATCTGTCTCTATCTCTATCTCTGTCTTTGTCTCTCTTTTTGTCTCTCTCTGTCTCTAGCTCTAGCTGTCTTTCTGTTTCTCTCTGTTTTTCGTCTCTATGTCATCTCTCTGTCTCTGTTTGATTCTCCATAACCCTGAAGACCAACTGTTTATGACATTTTCTTGGCAAAGATGCTGGAATGATTTGCCATGTCCTTCTCCAGTTTTTAGGCAAGAGTTAAGTGATTTGCCCAGTGTCACACAGCTAGTAAGGGTCTGAAGCCAGGCCCTTGGACTGTCTCTGTCTCTCTCTGATTCTGTCTTTTTTTTTTTAAATTTAAGGCAAAGGTGTCAAGTGACTTGCCCCAGGCTACACAGCTAGGCAGTTAAGTGTCTGAGGTCACATTTGAACTCAGGTCCTCCTGACTCCAGACCTGGTGCTCTATCCACTGCACCACCTCATTGCCCCTGATTCTGTCTTTTCCCTTCTCCCCTTGCGATAGGCCTTTTTTTGCTTGTTTGGCCCACTCACCCCACGGCCTCTTTACCTCTACAATATCCTTCCCCAACCAGTAGCATTCATGCAGTGTTGCTGATGAGAGACAGTAGGTGACTGGGAGGGGAAGCAAGGCTCTTCTCTCTGGCAACTTCAAAGCCGCAGCCAGCTCTTTCTGTTTCCATCTTCCCATGGGCCTGCCTGCTCTGACTCAGCTGCCCGGTTCAAAAGTGCAGGCTTTTGGGACTGACGACAGGAGCCCCACCCCTGGGGTGCTCCTGACTCCCCCCGCCCCCCGCTTGGAAACCAGGCCTGAGACTTGAGTTTTATTTCAATTTTGATTTTCTCACCCTCCTCCACCGCCCTGCTTTCAAGATGAGTCCTTTCACTGGAAAGATAATGTGTTTTTTCCAGCTGATCCACCCTCCCTCCCCACTCCCAGCCTCTGCCTGCCCCTTCCCCTTTATTCCACTCTAAGGCAGCCCTTTGTGAATGAGAGGATGGGGGGAGGGAAGAGTGGCATGGATTTTTTTTTTTGCACAAATATTTAATCTTTTCCAATCTGCCTTTCTGCACTGCCTGTCAGTCCCTGTGGTTTAAACCACTCTGTTTGTTTTAGCTAGTAACAGGATACTGTTTTGAAAAGTGATGCAAAAGTCAGATTACTTATGAATTTGGGTTTTATTTTGCATGAATGCTTTTCAAGGCAGCTATAGATTTATTTTTCCTTCTTCCCTCTCAGAATGATGTTGCCTGTGGGGGTGGGGTGACCAGCACCACCTCAATATTGGCGAGTTCGGTCTCTTCACTGAGCTATTGGGCCTGTTCTAACAAATTCTGTCAAAGGGATCAGCCAGTTGACCTGTAATATCTCTTTTTTTCAGCAGTGATCATCTTTCCCTTCTTTCCCCACTTAAGATTCTTAGAGAAAATTGTTGGTGTTGTTGAGTCATTTCATTTGATTCTGGACTTTTTGTGAACTTCCCTTTCATTAAGGTGCCCATCTGGTTCAGAGAGGTGTCTGCAGTGCGTCCTTTAATTCACCTGTTAAAGGGGGTTCAGAGGTGACATTCAGGATTCATGCATTAGCAGGGCAAGAAAGATGGAGGGAAATGAAACTGCAAAGTTTAAAGCATGGCAGCCAATGGTATTTGGGTTCTTGCATATCAGGTTAAGAAAGAGGGGGGATGAAATTGCAAACCCAGTGACATTTGGAGTTCTTACATTAGACAGAGCAAGAAAGGTGGTGGGAAAATGAAATAGCAAAGTTTAAAGCATAACAGCTAAGAGTACCAAGGTACCTCCCTTCCTTGTCTTTGCAGAAGTGGGCCCTATGGGTCTAGAACATTGTATAAAATAGGACGCCTTAGGATTCATTGATAGAGTACAGGGGCTCTGTGATCTTGGATAGGAAAATGTACAGCTTTGTTTTCACTAATCTTTCATTAAGACTTAATGTTTCTTTTAATTTTATTTCTTTTTTTTAAAAAAAACAGCCTCTTTCTGAGAAGGGGTCAATAGACCTGACCAGACTCCCATCATACACACACACACACACACACACACACACACACACACACACACACACACCACAGATGAGAAACCTTTGCATCTGATTATGCTTTCTTTCACCAAGTTTTTTTCCTCCTTTTCATGCTTTGTTAGAAGATTGTTTTCTGGGAGGAGGACAATGGAGAGACAAACTGGGAAATGTAGATGATATAAAAACAAATGATATTAATTCCATTTCTTTTCAAATATCATCTTCCAAAAAAACAATCTTTTGAATCCAATATGTCATTTCCTTGTTCAAAAGCTTTAGATCTATCTTTTGGCAAGTGTTTGTTAAGCACATTTTAAGGGACCAGGCCCAGTGCTAGGCAAAATCAGAACAATCGCGTCCTCATGAGCTTATATTCTATTGTCATAAATAAATGTAAATAGATGGAAAGAAGGCAATATTCACATATGTGAACATTTACAAAAGTCAACAAAACTGCTCCAAGACTGTTTTGGTGGGGAAGTGTCTAGCAGTTGGGGAGACACTTCTGAGAAAAAATAGAAATCTTCTAGTTCAGCAGCTCTGTAGTTACAATCTACCTTTCCAGATTTATTTCATATAATTTCTCTTCATATTCTCCATATTCCCATCTAACCAAACTATTCCTTTTTGAAAGATGCCTCTTATCTCTCTACATTTGCCCAACTGATTTTTATTCCTGGAAAACACTCCCTGCTCACAACCTGATACAAAGATTGTCCTCTTCCTCCGAGGCTTAGTGCAGGCCATCTCTGATTCACTCAATTGACTATAGTGCTTATTGAATGAAAGAAGAAATAGTTAACAATATGACTTCAGACAAGTTACTTCTTTCTAGGTTTCATTTTCTCCAAGAGTAAAATTGGGAATTTCAAGTAGATATTCTCTAAGTTCCCTTTCAGTTTGAATATTTTATGACTTTATGATCCAAGGTTTAAAATAATACCTTGGGTAAAAACATGGAACAATGAATTAATGCTTCATCAAATCCTAATACAAACTAGTGCCCAAGAAAATGAGACACAAGAGAGAAATGAAGAAAAAGGACACATATTCTCCTTCCTTCCTTTCTTCTTTCCCTCCTTCACACCTTCCTGTCTTCCTTTCTTTCATTCTTCCTTCCCGCCTTCCTTCTCTCCTTCCTTTTTTCCTTCTTTTCTTTCTCTCCTTTTTCACTTTTCCTTCTCATTCTCTCTTTTTTAATTATCATTTCTGTAGAATCTACTGTAATCCAAATTCTCATCAAAGGTCATAAATGAATGAGAACAAATGGAAAGTACTGATATTTTTCCTCCTTTCCTCTATCTGGTTTTCTAATAACAGAGAGAAGAGGAAACTACCTTTCCAGCTTTAGGCAAAATCAGAACAATCTCTGCCCTCATGGAGTTTACATTATAAGGTCATAAATAAATGTGAACAGATGGAGACAACATTCACATGTGTGAATATTTACAAAGGTCAACAAAACTGACACAAGCCTATTTTGGTGGGGAATTGCATAGCAGTTGGGGGGATATTTCTGGGGAAAAATAGAAACCTTCCAGTTCAGTTGCTTGATGGGCTTCACACAGGATACTTCATGTTACATGGTGAAGGTGAAAATATTTTTAAGTTATTAAGTACTATGTAAATACATGATTAACTAAACTCAGCAAACTGAAACTGAAAAGGTATGAATATAAAAGTCAAGGAGAGCTAGGTGGGACAATGGACAGAGCTCCAGGCCTGAAGTCAGGAAGGCTCATCTTTTTGAGTTCAAATCTGGTCTCAGACACTTACTTACATCTATGTATGATCCTGGGCAAGTCCCTTTAACCCTATTTGCTTCAGTTTCCTCATCTATAAAATGGGTTAGAGAAGAAAAAGATAAACCATTCTTGTATCTCTGTCAAGGAAAACCCAAATGTTGACATGAAGAGTTGGACATGACTAAAATGGCTAGAGAAAAAAAAAAACTAAAATTTTCTACTTGGGTTAAAAAAACAATTGAACATATGCATTTTATAAAATATGGATAGAAAACAGTTTGTATGAAAAAGCCTGGGGGAATTTCTTGGGCTACATGTTCCAGAGAAAAGAGTGAACATTATTTCAGCATGCAGTAGTAGGACCACAGTGTTCAGAGCAAAGGGTGTGTGTGAGTGTGTGTGTGAGTGTGTGTGTGTGTGTGTGTGTGTGTGTGTGTGTGTGTGTGTGTGTGTGAGATGTTACAACTAGATACTGCCTTAATGAGATCATATATTCACTTCTGGATACCATATTTTAGGAAAGACATTGACAATCTGTAGCATTTCCAAAGGAGGTAATCTGAATGGTAATGGGACCCCAAACCCTGCTATTATGAAGATAGATTGAAAGGAATGAGGGTGTTTAGTTTGGATAAGAAAAGACTTGAGGCAGGGGGAAAATGATTGCTATGACTAAGTACATGATGAGTTATTAGAATCATTCTAAGGGAATTAGAGAATTGTTTGATGGGAATTAGACTTTGATTTTGGTCCTTGAGGGCAGAATAAGGAACAAATGATGAAAGTTATAAGGAGGTAGCTTTCATTTTAACTTAGGGGGAAAATTAAGTCAGAACTGTTCAGAAATGGAATGAGTTGCCAATGGTATTAGTGAGTTCCTGGACATAAGAGTTATGGCTAGCCATTTATTGGGAATGTTGTAGGGGGTATCCATGATTTAGTTAGGGAAGACTAGACTAATAAATATGAAGCAATAGTGAAAGAGTATATAATTAGATTTGATGTGGTAGGAAATAGAAAGCCATTGATGTTTTTCAAGCTGGGAGTGACATGATGAAAGTGGTGTTTAAGGAAGATTAGTTTAGTAGTAGTATGCAGAATGAAAGCCTGGAGTTAGGGAGTTCACCTAGGAAACTGCTTCAGTAATCCAGGTGTGAGGGAATGAGGGCATGGACTAAGGTTGGGGCTGTAAGAAAGAAGACATTTCAAAGAGAAAATTGGCAAGACTTGGTGAGTGATTGCATATGGGAGATGAAAGAGAAAGATGAGTCAAAGATGGCTCCAAGGTTTCAAGGTTGGTGGCGCCATTGATAGGTACAGGGGACTTGGGAGTGGATCTTGTTTTGTGGAAAAGATAATGAGTATGGTTTTGAACCTGTTGAGTTTGAGGTGTTAGCAGAGATTATAACCAAGGAGAAATGTCCAGTACACAGTTGAAATGATTAAAGAGATGAAATGATTAAACGTTTAGGAAAGCAGACTGTATACATAAAGAATAACTAAAATTGCTTTATTCAGACTAGAGAAAGCAAGTAGGGACAATTTAAGGATCTATGTAAATGAAGGATTAGGAGGTGAGTAATAGGACACAGCACTATGTCTATCAAGGATGTATGAATGAAAAAGAATGAATTAAGAATTAAGTACTCTCCTAAGCATAGAGAATGCAAATAGAAAAAGGGAGATAACATAACTCAGACTCTCAAGGAGCTGGAAAGGGATACCATAAAATAGAAAGATCAACTGCAAGGCAGATAAAAAGTCTTAAAAGTTCAAAGGGCGCAGTGCCTTAGATGGTAAGGCCTACAGGTTACCTAAATAGTTAAGACAAATTATTCCCAAGGCATCACAAGCAAGTCAGATGGTAACACATGATGGCCCTCCATTTCAACAGAAAGAATGGCATTATTGAATCCTATCTCATACAAGTTCTGACAATAAGGGGGGAATACAAATGGGAGAGAGTCCTGATAGTGTTAGCTCTTTCAATTACCAGCAGGTCCAGGATGAGTGCTGGGACAAGCTGGGGTTAGGTAAGGAGGTAAAGGAGCAAGGAGGGTAAGACATCCTTTGTGGTGATAATGCCACCAGATCATTTCAGAAGAGTTCTGGATGGATGGAAATAAAGGTAATGGATTTAAGTTGTAACAGCAGAGATTCTAGAGGAGACTTGAGAAAAAATTTCCTTATATTAACTTGTGTAAAATACAGGAAAATACTGAACAGGAATTACTCTCTACTCATGGCATGCATTTATTTTGTCCTGCTCTAAGTGTTGAGGACAGACATACCAAAGTAACACGATTCCTGCTTTCTAGCTTTTTACATCTCCCAAGGGAGAGTTGCTCTTTCCTGGAGATTGAGAAGGAAGAGATTACAACAATCTCTCTGGAATAGTGCATATGCAGACCTAGCAATCAATTAATCAATCAGCCTGCCTAAATTAAGTGTTAGGCTCTGTGTTAGATGGTATACAAGTAAGAATGTTTCATGCCTGCCTTCAGGGACCTTACATTCTACTAGGAAGGGAGTGAAAAGACAATATTAAATCAAAAATCCATAGAGTGATTTTTCTCAGAGGTGACACTAATGATCAGGAATGATCTTAAACCGACCCTTTTAGGAAATCATCATTTCCAAGAGGTGGAAATGAAGGGAGAGAGCATTCTGGATGTGAATGGCAACCTAGACAAAGATGTGGAGGCAGGAGATTATTGTTACACACAAAAAACAGAACTCCCTTCTCAGGTGCTTCTTTTCAGGGACCTAAAGGTTGTAAAAGTCAAAAAAAATCTTTTATCATTGGTTGTCATGCAGCTTTTTACACCAGGTGCTTCACTTATAAAACTGATTTGACCTATTTGTAAAGAAATGTAATTTGACTTTTGATTATAAATTTGAATCTTCAAGAATACATTTTAAATGGTCAATTAACTTCTATCCTAAAACATTTTAATTCATTCTATTTCCATAAATCTAGTGTCAACTTTTTGATTTTTTCATATGAAGTCCAAACAATACTGTTAAAACAAGTAGCTTGGTGTCATATTTTAACATGTTGGTTAACAAGCTACTTTTAACATGTTAATTTTTAACTTATTAGATTAGTTAATTGGTATTTTCAGTCTTCCCATGTATTATTTTGGTGTTAAAGGAAACCAATTCTTAAATATCAAATTACTTGGAGTTCTTTCTGTAGTTGAACAGCCACTTAAGGGAATCTCACAAAATGACCTATGTCACTGTTGGGCTCAAAGAACTATTTTCAAAGTGCCCTTAATTCATGAGAAAAGCTTTTTCTCTAAAAATGACCATGAATGCATAAATATATACAAGTCAATATGCTTTCAGAAAAATAAATTCATTGAGTTGGCAGAAAAACATAACTTTAAAGCTACAACAGACTTTGGAAAGAATTTAGTCTAACCCTCTCAATTTAATGACAAAGAACTATCATAGATTGAGGGATGTTAGAGATCATCTAGTTCAAGTCCCTAGTTTTGTAGATTGTGAGACTGAAACTCAGAGAGGTCATGACTTGCCCAATGTCGGTCGCAAATCTTGGCAAAGAACCCAATACTCTGACTCCAAATCTATCTCAAGTGCATTCATCCTAAGCAACTCTTCTTTGATCTTCCTTTCCCCACAAAAAATTAATATTCTAAAACAAAGACATATGATGGAATCAATTAATGTCTTAAAAGATTTCTGGGTGCATCATTTTCCAAGTTCATAAATCACAAGAAACGTGGTAGATCTCATTATTAGCATTGTATAGCAACCACTGGTTTAACCTATTACACTTTTTGGAGAACTTTCCCATACATGATTTCATTTAATCTACCACATGAGGTAATGGATCCTATTATTCTTATTTTATAGTTGGGCCAGCAAACTGGGATTCAGTGCCTTTTCCAGAATTATTCAGTGAAATTGTTCCAAAGGTAAGACTAGAAATTTGATCTCATTCCCACTGTACTTTTAGGTTTCTCATAGCTTCTACAAGCCACAAAATAAAAAGGGAAAAGACATGATACAAATCCCCAGATAGATAAATAGATCAAGGGTCAGACAACCTGACCACTACTAGCACTTTATGTCCTTTCTAGATATTTTTAAATTACTTTACAACAAGCAAAAGAACAATTGATTAAGCTTTCCTCCCTTTCAAGAGGAGGGTTTACACTTTTGGGAGTCAAAAAATAAACCCTTGAGGCTAGACAGTCTCTTAGTAGAAAGAGAAAATTATTCCATTGTTAAAACAAATTCAAATTCATTATTCAGACATGCTTTTAGGCTCCTAAATAAATTCAGAGACAAAATACAGATCAATTGAATTTAAGTCTAACCAGCCTCTTTTCACCCTTGAATTTCCTGGCTTCAAGTTTTCAGGGAACATCCTAATGATTGTCTTAGCCTTTCAGTACCAGGGATACCCATGCCAACTAAAACCATTAACATGGTACCATTGATTTTAATGAAGCAGGAGGCTGGATGAAAGACAAGGACTCGCTGGCTAGATAGAGAGCAGGACAAAATGGTGAAAAATATATCTTTATGGACTTTCAGATATAGAGATTATTGATTTAGTCTATCTTAATGTCTATAAAGGTTTTCAAATTTCCTTTATTTTATGTGATTAATCTTCAACTCTCTCATAATAATATTTTAAGACTTTTTTCCCCTGTTTTTGAGTTAAGAGATTAGGGGTTCATTTAGAAGTGAATGAAATATGCATAATTTCGTTTGTGAATAGTAATGAATTAATGGAAAATCTCTATGTACAAGGACATATACTGCACTTGAGATGAAGTTTATTAGGAGTGCAGAGGGAGGCCCTGAGTATTGACTTTGAAGTCAAAAAATCATAGAATTAAATGATTGAAAGTCAGGAACAGGAAGTGACCTTCATATTCATCTAATTCAAATTCCTCATTTTACAGATGAAGACATCGGCACAGGGATGGTCAGTGACCTACTCAGTCACATGAGCATTAATTGTTAGAAGAAGGATTTGAATCTAGAGGACTAGTATGAATCCTGACTCTAGAATTAGCCCATTGACCTTGGTCAAATCACTTCCATTTTACTGACTTCAGTTTTCGATTCTATAAAATGAGGGTTATTTATCTGATGACCTCTAAGATTCCTTTTAATTCTAAACCTATAGTGCTCTGTTCTTATAACTATCTTTGACTAGAAAAGGTAGAAGGTTGAGGAACATTATTAGATTGAAGACTGAGGAGGATTAGAGTTTGGCAGATGGGGGAAAAGATAAACATATTACAAAATAATTACAGTCTCAAAATTAGAAAATATAGTAAAGGTGTGGGCCAATTTTCCTTCTCTCTTGGATCATTCCTTCTCTCTGGGTTAGCTCATCATTCATCCTACGATTGCCCTTTAGCAGGTTGAAGATCTCAGGAGTGGCAATTAACTTGCTCGGGACTAATTCTTTTATCACTATAACTGGGAGTTCCTGAGCCTCAATAAGCTTTCTTCCCATTTAATGAATCAGCCAAGACCTCCGTTAATTGTAAAAAAAAAAAAAATCCGAATTTTATTTTTTAACATTTATTTAAATTTTTAAGAAGACAAGCAATTTGATATCAATTGTGCATGTGAAGTCATGCGGGACATATTTCAAAATTAGCAAAGCACCCTCTTCAAAAAAAAAAAAAAGAAAGCAATAAACAAAGTGGAAAAAGTGTGCTTCAGTCTTCATTCAGAGGTCATTACATCTCTGCCTGGAGATAGGTAGCACTTTCCTTTGGAATTGTCTTGGATCATTGCCTTGATCAGATTAGTTAAGTCTTTACATGGTTACAATATTTCTATTTCTATGTATAATCTTCACCTAGTTATGCTTTCTTCACTTTGTATCAGTTCACATCCTAAGTTTTTTATGAAAACCTCTTGCTCATTTTTTTCATATAACAGAATAGTATTCCAGAACTATCATATGCCACAACTTGTTTAGCCATTTCCCAACTGATGAGTATCCGCTCCATTTCAATTCTTTGTCATAATAAAAAGAGTTACTATAAACATTTTTCAACATATAGATCCTTTTCTCTTTTCCCTGATCTCTTTGGGATCTACTTCATGTCTCTTTCACCCCACTCCTCATATTTCCTTTAGCCTTTGACATTTTCCTTTTCTGTCATATTAGTTAATCTGATAGGTGTGATAAGTGTTATCTAAGTTGTTCTATTTGCAATTCTCTAATCATTAGTGATTAAGAGCATTCTTCCTTTGTAACTATTGATACCATTGAGTTCTTCTACTGAAAACTGTTCATAACTTTGACTATTTATCAATTGGGAAATGTCTCTTATTTCTGTAAATTTGGCTCAGATCCCTGAGAAAGGAAGTTTGAGAAATAAGGTTTTATCAAAGAAGCTTGCTATACTTTTTTCAACCAAGCTTTCTTTCCTTCTAACTTTGGCTACATTGGCTTTGTTTGTGCAAAACCTTTTTATTCTCATAAAACCAAAATTATCCATTCTGACAGATAAATTTTTCCACATTCCCATAATTTATTATGATATCACCCTTTATGTCTAAATCACTTGCCTAGTTTGGCATCCAATATGAGGTGTTAGTCTATGCCCAGTTTCTGCCAAACTGCTTTCTAGTTTTCTCAGCACTATTTTTTTTCAAATGGGGAGTTCTCAGCCCCAAAGCTTAGATCTTTGAGTTTACTACTGTGTCTTATGTACCTAATCTATTCCACTAAACCACTATTCTATTTCTTAGCCAGTATCAGATTGTTTTGGTGATTCTTGTTGCATTGTTTCAGTCATATTTGGGTTTTTTGGTAAAGACACCAGGGTGGTTTGACATTTCTTTTTCCAACTCATAACAGAGTTAAATGACTTGTTCAGAATCACACAGTTAGTAAGTGCCTGATTGGAACTCAGGAAGATCAGTCTGATTTCAAGCCTAGTACTCTATCCATTGTGCCACCTAGCTGCCCTTTTGATGATTATCACTTTGTAATCTCGACTGACTTTTTTTTTTTTTTTTTTTTTTAGTTTTTGCAAGGCAATGGGGTTAAGTGGCTTGCCCAACGCCACACAGCTGGATAATTATTAAGTGTCTGAGGCTGGATTTGAACTCAGGTACTCCTGACTCCAGGGCCGGTGCTCTGTCCACTGCGCCACCTAGCTTCCCCTCCACTGACTTTTAATCAGAAACATTTACTAAGCAGAAAGCAATAATAATAGTCAATCTTTTACCTAGCATTTTAAAGTTTGCAAAGTGCTTTTACACATATTATTTTAAGCTTTGTTATTTGGTCATTTTCAGTCATGTCTGTTTGACATATGTGATCCTATTTGTGATATTTTTGGCCAAGATACTGATTTGCCATTTCCTTCTCTAATTCATTTTATTGATGAGGAAACTGAGGTAGAAAAAATGTAAGTGATTTGCCCAGCAGTTTCCTTCCTTCTCTCTTTTCCTCCTTCCTTTCTTCTTCCTTACTTCCTTTTTTAAAGCAGGGGGGGGTGGAGAGAGGGGAAAATAAATGCTTGATAATTAAAAAAAAATTTCTCTACACACAGGAATCATTCCTCCCACCCCAAATGTTCAGTTTAACTTGGCGAGAGTTAAATGCCTTCAGGAAGGATGGGGAATGATTTCAATGGGAAAAATTAAAGAAAAGAACATCCTATTTCTCAAGCTGAACTTTCTCCAGAACAGTTGAAGGATTGTTCCTGAATTCAGTATACCATGCAAATAAGCATGCACACATACTCTGCAAATCAGGTCATCTTGTTTTCTTTAGCTGCATTAAACTAATTCAGTTTTAATTAACATATCCCTATTGCATCACAGGTTCCATGTTCTGCAACTCTGCAGGTCTCTCAGGAAGGGCAACCAGAGTTGCCTTTTTTATGACAGTAATGAAAGCATACTGCAGAAACAGAAGAATCATAGAATTCATGGTGTCTCTCCACTTCCCCCGCTACCTCTGCAATTGTGACCCTGTCCAATCTTGGAACTGTCTCTATGGGGTTCCCACTGTGTCAGCATACACTGCCAATGCTTTCCTACTGTATGGGGTGGTAGTGGGAAGGGTCTCATGCAAAAGAGGCGTTCTGAGCTATTTCTCTGGCTTATTCAGAATTTTCATGCTTGGTATATATAAACCTGGGTGGAAGACAGTGTCCAAACCTGTGACTCCCAGGTGAGGCAATTACCTCTCGTCACCTTCTCCAACCTTCAATTGGAGTTGTATAGCATGACTTGTACTGGATCACAAAGTTGGGCTAGGTCAGAGGCAGAGCTTGAACCCAGGTCTTTGTGGTTTCCAGGCTGAGATTTCAAACACTAGATTCCTCTAGTAATCCTGGGACAGCTAGTTGGCACAGTGGATAGTGCACTGACCTTGGAGACAGGAAGACCTGAGTTCATTCAACTTGTGATCCTGGGAAAGTTATATAACCCCAATTGTCCCCCCCCCCCAAAAAAAGAAGAAAAAGGTTCCTCTATCAGTCTAGACAACAATGACAGCAACAAAAACAAAATACCTTATGTTAGTATAGCCATGACCTGATTACAAGCCATTTTTACAGACATCTCATTTCTTCTTCAGAATAATTCTGTGAGTCAGGGTTGCAGATTGGGCAACTGAGAATCAGAAAAATTGTGATTTTCCTTACAACACTTGGTGGTGTTTTTATTGGTGAAGCCAAGATTCTTAAATTTCTTGTCCAACATTAGGATACTGCACTCATTAAAAATCTCTATATAGCTAACAGATCTCCAAATTCCAGACTAAGAGCTCTCGTACCTTCTTTAGTTAAAATGTTCTTTTAATTAACAATTTCTATTTCTTACATCACCACAGTATTCCATGTAACCCTTCCTTCCCTCCCAGAGAACTATCCCATATGATAAATGATGTTTGTCCTTTGTTATTGAACACTGATATGACAAATAGTTTTTTTTCAGAGGGAGATGGAAGGTCAGCAGAACTGATCAATACACTGAGGAGTCTGAAAACACATGCAATGTGTAACACCTGTGGACTTCCCACCTCCACAAAGGGCTATATCGGGGTGCCTTCTCACCTCTCCTCATTTGAATTGCATTTGATCTTCATCATTTTGTTACATTTACTTTTTTATTTATTATTTACATGTTATTATTATTTCTATTGTTTTTGTTTTTTATTTATTATTTACATGTTATTCTTTCCATTTACATTGTTTATATTGTGAACTCTCTTATTGTCAAGCAGTATTTGATATAATAAATTCCCAACAAAAAAGCAATATTAGGTCTATAAGGCTGATTTAACCATGTCACCTACTCAATAAGCCCCACTGCTCCCTATCACTTCCAGAGTCAAATGTAAAATCCTTTGGCTGGTGTTTAAAGTCTTTTATAACCTCCCCTCCCCTCATCTTTCAGTCTCCTTAGACAGTAGCAAAATTTATAATTCATCTGGAGCAACAAAAGGTCAAGAATATCAAGAGAACTATGAAAAAAATGCAAAGGAAGGTCACTTAGCTGTACCAGATCTAAAACAATGCTATAAAGCAGCAGCCATCAAAGCTACCTGGTGCTGCTTAAGAAATAGAATAATGGACCAGTGAATTGAATTAGGTTAAAAAAAAAGAGCAGTAAATGACTGTAGTAATCTATTGTTTGCAAACCCAAAGACATTAACTGAGATAAGAACTCACTATATAACAAAAACTTGTGGAAAAACTGGAAAACAATACGGTAAAAATTAGACATAGACCCACATCTCACACCCTCTACCAAAATAAGATCAAAATGGATACAGAATTTAAACATAAAGGATGATACTATAGATCAATTAACATATCAAGAAATATTCTAACTGCCAGATCTGTGGAAAGGGGGGAAATTTTGACCAAGCAAGAAATAGAGTACATTATAAATTATAAAATGAATGATTTTGACTATATTAAATTAGAAAGATTTTGCACTAATAAAACCAATACAGTCAAGATTAGAAAGAAAAACAGAAATCTAGGAATTTTCACAGCTAGTGATTCTAATAAAGGTTTAATTTCTAAAATATTTAGAGAATTGAAATGAAATTTATGAGGTTGCAAGTCATTCCCAAATCGATAAATGGCCAAAGGATATGAACAGGCAGTTTTCAAATGAAGAAATTAAAGTTAAATATAAATATATTTTTAAAATGCTCCAAATCATTAGTGATTAGAGAAATGCAAATTAAAACAACTATGAGACACCACCTCATATTTATCAGATTGGCTAGAATGACAAAAAAGGGAACACGATCAATGTAGGAGAAGTTGTAGGAGGAGTGGGACATAAGTGCACTGTTGGTAGAATTGTGAACTAATCCAACCAGTTTGGAGACTAATATGGAACTATGCCCAAAACATAATAGAACTAATCATACCCTTTGACCAAATAATCCAATACTAAGCCTATATCCAGAAGAAATAATAAAAAAATGGGGAAAGTCCCACATGTTCAAAAATATTTGTAGCAGCTCTTTTTGTAGTGGCAAAAATTGGAAATTGATAGAATGCCCATTGGTTGGGGAATTGCTGAACAAATTATGGTATATGAATATTATGGAGTAATATTGTTCTTAAAGAAAGCATGAATGGTTGGACTCTAGTGAAACATGGAAGAATTACATGAACTGATTGTAAAAGGGAGCAGAACCAAGAGAATTATATACATTATATACATTAACAAAACATTGTGAGTTAAATAACTATGACAGATGGAACTCCTCTCAGCAGTTCAGAGATCTAGGGCAACCCTGGGACACTTGTTATGGACAATGTCATCCACATCCGGGGGGGGGGGAAGCAAAAACAACAACAAAAAAAAACCAACGAAACAACATAGAATCTGAATGAATGTTACATGCACATTTAAAAAATTTCTCTTATGTTTTTCCTTCCTAAGCCATGATTTTCTTTCTTTTCCTTTAGTCCTAATTCCTCATACACAAAATGATTAATATGTAAACATGTTTAACACAAATGTATATGTACAACTTTTAATAGACTGAGGATAAAGGGGTAGGAAGGGAGGGTGGAAGAAAATTGTGTAACATAAATAAACGAGTGGATGAATTGTTGGAAAACTTTTAGAACATGAAAATGGAAAAATAAAATAAAATATCACTCAGAAAGGCAAAAGAGAGAAAGGCAAGATTTGGCTTGCCAACTCTGCTTGCCCCATCAATGAAGATACAGACCCATACCAATGGGTTTTGGGTTCTGGTAACATGTACATTAGTTTCTGATACACTGTGATGATAAAACTGTTGATCTGTTTCAGTAAGTGAAGATTTGGCTTAAACTGGACTTTTCATTTAGTCTCAAAGGGTAAGGACAAAATTTGACAAAAAAAATCCAAGGATTTACAAGGATTCATCTGTTTTTAGGAGTGGGACACTGTCCAGGAATTGGACAAAGAGGCTTATATATGATGAATGATCTCACCTCCTAGGCTGCTGTAGTGGAGGTTAGAGATATCACAATTATTCAAGTCTATAGAATCATTTTTTGGTATACAAATGACAATTTCTATAGAATATAAGGATATTTAGGATTTTTTCATTCTTTGTCCTTGCATACACTACACTATATAGTAAAAGTAGTTGCTTATTTTGATCAATTGGATGTATGATTAATTAGTTGAAGAGTAGGTAAGGTGGGCCTAAGTGGTGGGGAATCCTTAAAGGTATTCATCCTTCTTCAAATTCTCCTTTGAATTGTTTTATATTAGTGGTAGCTAGGTAGCTTTTCAGACCTCAAGTCAGAAAGACCTGAGTTCAAATTCAACCTCAAATGCTTACTAGCTGGTAAGATACTTTACTTCTCTCTCTCTCAGTTTCCTCATAGAAATAATAATAGCACCAGTCTCATAGGATTATTATGAAGATCAATGAAATAATATTTGTAAATACTTTGTAAATCTCAAAGTTCCATATAAATATTAGCTATCACTATTAGTTTAAGATTTGTAACATAGTAATTATGCATGATTTTACTTCATCTTATTAAGATACTATAATAAAAGAAACAAAGGAGAGAGATGAGAAAAAGAATTCATTTATGAATACCCTTGATCCTTTGAGCAAAAGGAAATAACCACAGAGTGGCAGCAGAGGGGCAGGAATGAACTTGGGGAGTTGGATTTGATATTGACTTCAAGATTTGTTTCAGTTAGATTTACATTTCTTTAAGTAGATTGTTTTTCCCTTCCAGTCAAATCAAGTTATGGAAAAAAGGGCTAGAAGGACAACATGTCCTTGTTCCAATAAATAGCTTTAAACACTAGACATAATGAACAACGAATAATTTATAGTAGAAACAGCTGGTAAATTTTTTAGTCCTGGACATTCCCACTTCAAATCCCCCCCCCCCATTCTGACTGCCTCTAAGTAACTTGCCCCTTTCTTGCCCTCAACATACTCAGAACCATTCTTCCAAATTTATATATCCCTCTTCTTTCTCTCTGATAGCATAATCTAACTGTATACTTCATCACCAAGGAAACAGAGATGCAAGATAGTTAGGGTGGACAGTTACTACCATTATGATTGATTATCCAGCTGGACATAGAGGGAGACTATAATTCCACCATCTTTTCTTCCTAAAGTAGCTCTCATTTAAAAGAATTTAGAACTTGATTGAAAAAAGAAGAAAAGAAAAAATATTCTCACCGAAGAATTTTTAACAATATCTTTTGGGTAAAGGAAACCCCAAAGCAGGTCAGTATCTTGTACCCTTCTAGAGCATATTAAGTGACTGTCTCAGTATAAAATAAACAATAGCTATCCAAAGGTAGACTTGAACTCACATCATCTTGACTAGTGTTAAAACACTGCTTCTTCACTAGGGATTGCATCCAAAAAACCAGGTTATACCTAAAAAGAATAAGTTAGATATAGGTAATGTTACCTTTTCTTAATGGTATTGCTGATGAGGCTAAGAGAGGTTGAACAAAATACTTGCACTCCAAATTTTTGTATCTGACTGTGACTCCATTTTGGATTTTTCTTGGCAATCCTGGAGTGGTTTCCCATTCTCTTGCCTATTTCATTTTTCAGTCAAGGAACTGAGGTAAAGAGAATTAAGTAACTTGTCCAGGATTACACAGCTAATAAATATCAGAGGTGAGATTTGAACTCAGGAAGGCGAGTCTCCCTGACTTCAGGCCTGATGCTCAATCTAGTACTCCCCTTAGTTGCTTATCCTTGTATGTCTTTAGAGTCATAATAGAATGTCAGCTTCTTGAAGGCAGGGACTGTATGTTTTTCTTCTTTTTGACAGGGAGAAGTGGATCATTTTATCCTTCAAACCTATTACAAGTCTTGTAGCATTGAATTATAGAGAGATGTAATTAAAGACTCCTTCATGTTTACACATATGCATTCTACCTTCCCCCTTGTCTTCCAAGCCTTTGCAAAAAATCTTAGAAGTATGTACTAATATTATTCTTTCCTAAGGGGACTAAACTAAGTAATAGGTGATACGGGGATGCAACATTCAAAGCCAATATATTAGCTACTGTCCATAGCTATTTATGATATCATCTTTTTTGGGGGAAAAAAGATTCCATTATCCTGATTTTCTTTTCCAACTTTCAGGAATGTGACTGGAAACCATGGGTAACTGATTGCCTTAGACAATGCCAGAAATTAATATCTTAGGAAGCTTCATTTTCCACATTTTGTGTAAAAAGAAAAGAGGACGAGGAGATAGAACTTCTGAAGGACCATAGACTCTCATGGACTGTCATTTCAGTCACAGTGACTTATAATGCTACGAAATATTCCTCTTAATATGATGGCTAGGTAGGAGTCATGGTGGGAACTAGGTGGCTCAGGGATAGAGTACTGGACCCAGAGTCAGGAAGATTCATTTTCCCGAATTCAGATCTGACCTCAGACATTTCATAATATGTGATCCTAGGCAAGCTATTTCATCCTTTTGCCTCAGTTTCTTCATCTGTAAAATGAGCTGCTTGATAAGGAAATGGAAAATCACACCAGTATCTTTGCCAAGAAACCCCCAAATTGACTCATGAAGAGTCAGACACAACTGAACACAATAAGCAATTTAAAACTCTAAGGTTTGCAAAGCACTTGTCAAAGTTATCTCACTGAATTTTCAGAACGACCCTTCAAAGTTTATAGATAAGGAAACTGAGTCAGACAGAGGTAAAGTGATTTACCCAAGGTCACTCAGCTAGCAAGTTTCTGATGCAGGAATTCCTATTCCTATGCCAATCAGCTTGTGTTTTTTTTCTGGGTAAATGAGAGATTTGGAGTGACCAGGGAGGAGAATGTCAGACAGTCTATTGCTCCAAATGAACTGAGACTCCCTGATACAGAAAGAATATTTTTGCAGAACAGAGCAGAACAGAACAAGAACAAGGCAAGCATATACTGGGGAAAATGTGAAAATGTTAATAGATGGTATGGAAAAGAAACATTATTTATTCCTTATTTTCTAAGGACCTCTCCAAAAGACAAATGATCTTTAGATTAGGAAGGGTAGAATATTCCTGCTATTCTTAATAGGTGAGGGAATAAAAGAGTCCCTTAGTGCGTTACAAGAAGAGTAGGTTTCGGGGCAGCTAGGTGACACAATGGATAGAGCACCAGCCCTGGAGTCAGGAGTACCTGAGTTCAAATCCAACCTCAGACACTTAATAATTGCCTAGCTGTGTGGCCTTGGGCAAGCCACTTAACCCCATTTGCCTTGCAACCCCCCCCCTCAAAAAAAAAAAAAGAATAGGTTTCCTCTGAGCTGTTTCAGAAGGTTGGACCGGAATGAATTTACATTAGTTTCAAGGAGACATTTCATTTCAATATAAAGAAAACTTTAAAAAATAATTCAAAGATAGAACAATGGAATAGATTGTTTCAAAATAATAATAATTATAATAATGTTGTTGATGATGATGATGATGATGATGATAATAATTATCATTTTGTATCTACTTTTTTCCAGGCTTGATCTTCATAACAACCCTAGGAGGTAGGTACTGTTATTATCTCCATTTTATAGATGTGGAAACTGTGGGACCAAACACAGTTTAAGTGATTTGCCCAGCACACAGCTTCTAAGAGTCTGAGGCTGAATTTGAATTAAGGTCTTCCTGGCTCTAGACTTGGTAAATTGTCCACTGTAAGCATCCCAACAACAGAGCCAGAAATTTACAGACTTTCTAAGAATGCATACTCTTTATAAACTATGAGAAATCGAGTGGAATTGTGGATAGTGCTGGATCTGGAGTGCAAGGTATGTGCATACACATGCATGTGTGTGATGTGTGTATGTGGTGTGGAGTGAGCATGTATGTTATATGTCTATATGTGTGTTTGTGTGTTGTGTTTGGGGAGTCTATATGTGATGTGTTTGTGTTCTGCTGTGATTATGTATACACATATATGTGTTTGTATGTAGATATATATGCATGCATGTGTATGGGAGGTGTGTGTTTATGGCTGTGATGTGTATGTGTGTGTGTTGTGACTATGTGTATGTGGTGTGTTGTGTGTATATATGCAAATGGGTGTTTTTGTGAGGGGGGTATATGTGGTGTATATGTATGTGGTTGTGAATTATGTTTGGGGAGTGTGCATTTAAATATTTATATGTGATGTGTGAGTTTGTATACCTGTGTATTTGTAAATGGTATGTGTTTGTGGTCTGTATGGTATGGTATGGTATGGTATGGTATGGTATGGTATGGTATGGTATGGTATGGTATGGTATGGTATGATATGGTGTGGTGTGGTGTGGTATGGTGTGGTATGGTTTGGTATGGGTATGCATGTCTATGACTGGTGGGTGTCTATGTATGTTGTGTGTGTGTGTGTGTGTGTGTGTGTGTGTGTGTGTGTGTGTTAGGTTGAGGATCAGCCTTCTGATTTTGCCTGCTTAGGGAACTCTCAGAGTGATAACTTCCTCCAACCATGCCGATGGTCAGCATCAAAATAGCTCGTCATCTTAGATCCCTGCCAGGATGCTGCCTATTGAAATGATTGCCTGAGGTCTCCATGTTGGTCTTCTTGGCTCCAAGTCCAGGTCTTTGTTCATTATCTAAGGTGTCATTTTGAGTCAGGGACATCTGGATTCCAATCCCTTTCCTCACATTTCTTAGGTATGACCTTGAGAAAAGGACCTTAATTTTTCTCAACCTCAGACAACTCCTGAAGATGAAGATGGTAGCTCTTTGGTGAATGAAGTTTCCACACCGATCCTCAACAAGGCCAGCTCTTCCCTAGGCATTATGGGGGATTCAGAGATGTGTAAGATAGAGTCCCTGCCCTCAGCAGCGTAGCCACCACACCCATGGATTCAATGTCACTTAGTATTTTCCCAATTCCCAATTCTTTACTTATGCATACTGGATAGATGGTTCAAGGTGAAGGAGAAAAGCATTTATGGAGCATTTCTTGTGTCATCATCCCAACAGCCCTGTGAGATAAGTGTTTTATATTTTAATAATAATAATAATAATAATGATAATGATAATAGCTAATATTAATGTAATACTCACTTTGTTCCAGGCGCCTTGTGATAAGAGTTTTGCAAATATAATTTCAATTGATCCTTAAAACAATCCTGAGGGAGATGCTATTATCATTATTCTTCCCATTGTTTTAGATGAGAAAATCGAAGGAAACAGGTTTATGTGACTTGTCTAGGGTCATACAGCTAGTAAGTGTCTGAGGCCAGGGTTGAACTCAATATGGTAAGACTCCCTGATCCCAAGACCAGTGCTCTGTCTCCTGTGCCATCTTCATTAAGTATTTATACTAGGTCAAGCACTGTATGAAGTATTGAAGTTCTGAATAACAGCAAAAATGACAGTGTCTTCCTTGAAGGAACTTATTCTATCATTATTAATAATCTTGTTTAAAAACGAAGGAAAACACTACCAACATCTGCATGTATTTCATCCTTTTATTAACGGCAAAGAAAAACTCTAAAGAGTCTCATATAGATGTCCAGACAATTGTTCTAGTTTGGTGACTTGGGCTTATATTGGTCACCATGAGCATGTCTATACCACAGGGCAGCAAGAAAGCTACTAAAATAAGTCATTTGAAAGTTTATTGTTTAACACATGCTGTGTATCTTGTACTCAAAATTAGGGATAGGAAAAACACATGAAAATGTGTCTTAGTCTATCCTTTTGCTTTGAGAAGCACAGCTAGCAAATATTTTCAGGGGGGCATCATATAAGTCATATTCTGAGAAAATGACATGGAATGTGCCCCTGAACCAACTCTTTAACAGGATACTAGGGAGACCTTGTAAGGAATAGGAAAACTGGTCATGTTATACATTCCTATTTTCATTATTTTTTTCATGCTGACTATATGCTAACCTCTGGGGTTTCTAGATTGAAAAAGGACTTTAAATAATTTAGTGTCTTCTAAATTTTCTACCCTAGGACAAAACCCCAGTTGCTCTATCCTTATCTCTTTGTTAATTCTAGAAGAATTAGACTACCTTTGATAATGTAAGGAAAAAGTCAGAGCCACCTTCAGTCTCAAGGAATAAGGTTTTAACCTAGCTAAGACAATCTGCGCAAAACACTCTTGGCTAACTTAGCCAATGTAGAAGTTTCATCACCACCATTGTTGCCATCAGGCGTAAAGACCATGTTACCTTAGTTAGGAGAATGAAGCTTTACTTGAGTAGATAAGGCAGATTATTACTTGTGAGTAAAAACTCTATTCATGGTTGCCATGTTCCTAGACATTCTGAGTTTGGGAAGAGTCACCTCTCCCAGAGTAACCAGAAACAAAAACAACGGTGTCATCAAACAGAAGTTGAGAGAGCTTCTGTTTACCCTCCTATGTCCCTTGTCTTTTATAAAAAGGAAGACAGTGCTCTACCCATCCCTCCCCAAATAAAGAAAACCTCATTGTTGGGATGGGAGAAGAGAGCACATTGTAGAGCAGAGTATAGCTAGTTTTTAAGTCTTTTCAGTTGTCTGACTCTTTGTGATGCTATCTGGGGTTTTCATGGCAAAGATATTGGAGGAGTTTGCCATTCCCTTCTCCAGTTAATTGGACAGATGAGGAAACTGAGGCAAATGAGGTAAAAGGATTTGCCCAGGGTCACACAGTTAATAAGTGTCTGGGGTCAGATTTGTCAGATGAGTCTTTCTGTGTAGCCATTATTATGAAGATTACATAATCTTGCCTCTCCTTAAAGACTAATCTAAGTTTTTATGGTATGAATTGTCCCCTTCTCTTATATTCTGGAAATTTATATCACATTTATAATTTAGTATTTGTCCAACAAAGTGCCCTCTGAAATGCTGTTTTGTTTAATGTAATGGTCTCCAAGGAAGCAGCTAATTACATTAGCTGCAATGTGTGTGCCTTTATTTCTCATTCAGGCCAATAGTCTTTCAGCTGCAGAAGAAATAACAAGGTAAGGCTACCTAGGAACTTCACATCACTTAATGAGCCCCACACCTTAACCACAGAAAGCTAAAAACATTTCTAGTAATCCTTCTTGGAGAATTCCTCTAAGACATCAAAGAATCATAGATTTAGCTGGAAGGGATATTAGAGGTCTCTGAGTTCAAACCCTTCATTTTTCAAAGGAGAAAATGAGGACTCCAAGGGGTTAAGTAACTTTTCCTAAGGACAAGAAATAGATAATAGAGTCTGGATTTGATCCCAAGTCATCTACATGCAGAACTCTTTCTATTATGCTGTACTTGGGTGTAGAGAACCTTACCAGAGAAACTAGTCGAGGATAAAGGCATATAAGTTTATAGAAAGGTTGCTTTGACATTTTAGCCATTGGGAATATGAGGCTTTTCTGCCTTGAGTCTTCTATTCAGTTATCCAGGGAGGGTGTATTTAGAGGAATCAATAATGAGATCACTAGAAGGATGGACCAGAAATGAGAACTTTTATTTTTTCTTTCTAAGGTTGAACTTTCTTGTCATTATCTTATTGTTTATTAGAGGGACTCAGATGTTAATTATCATCCATAACAAGTAGCAATGCTTTGGGAAAACACACATCTTGCTCTCTAGGTCAAAAGTCTAGGTTCCACATTCAGGGTTCCTTAGCCAGAAATCATCATGTCCTGGTGCAGCTCAAAGCCCTTCCTGGCTAGGCTCCAAGTTTGTTGCTGCTAGATTACCAGTGGGATGGAGAAGTAGTGGGCATTCATAATTAAAAAGTATCTCCTCAGAAAAAAAGTGTGGACACCTGAGTTTGAGAGCAGAGATTCTTAACTAAAGGTCTACAGCCCTGCCCCCCAAATGATTGTGGAGATATTTCAGAGAGTCTGTGAATTTGTTCTCTTAAAATATTTGGATAACTGCATTTCAACTTAATCATTTTCCCTTGAAATTCTTCCTATTTTGCTTTTTGTGGGTAAAAACCTTATTCTTAAAAGGGATCTGCAGGCTTCACCATATGAGCCATGGGGTCCCTGAGAGACAAATGGTTAAGAACCCCTGAGCTCTACAGTGTAAGAGAACAGAATGAAATGACATTTTCTTCCAAAATAACTTTCATATTTTCTTACTTTTGATTTTATTTTCAAAGTTTTCATCTTCCCACACAGAATACTTGCTTGGATATGAGTGACGTGGATGTGTAGGGAGATTTTAGAGAGAAGGAGAAAATAGATATTTGAACACATTAAAGAGAAGGTTATAAAGGATATAGAGCCACTGGCTATTTTTAGCAAGAAAAATAGGAAGTTGACAGATTGAAGGTAGCCTCCAAAGGGAGGTTTCTGATTCTTTCTTCCCATGGATTTGAAAATAAAAGGTGAATATACTTCTTTTGAATAGCATGTATGCTGTGTGAAGCATTGTCCTAAGGGCTGAAAATATAAAGATCAAAGTAAAAATGTCCTTACCTTCAAGAAACTTATGTTTTCTTGGGGGGAAATTGCATGTACTCAAGTAAATATGAAATATATATGAAATATTTTTTTATTTCGTGGAGCAGTTAGATAATGTCATAATGCACAAAGTGCCATGTTTGGAGTCAGGAAGACTCATCTTCTTGAGTTCAAATCTGACTTCAGCCACTTCAGGGTTATCTATATGACCCTGGATGAGTCATTTCACCCTATTTACCTCAGTTTCCTCATCTGTCAAATGAACTGGAGAAGGAGATGGCGAAGTACTGCAGTATCTTTGCCAAGAAAACGCCCCAAATGGTGTTGAATACAACTGAAAAAGTGACTGAAAGTTTTTGGTGGGGGAACCTTAATACTTGAGCTGAATTTCAAAGGCATCTAGAATTTGTCGAAGATAAAGAACTGATGCTAGGGATACTGGATGAGAAACTGTCAGTTTGAGACTCCAACCAAGAGAGTAAATATGCATGGGTTTCTTAGAGATAAATGTTTCCAAGATACTTCTTGTGAATGATAATTAGCATCTGTGTGCTTCTAGTAAAATTAAGATAGCAAAAAAGGGTCCAATCTTACAAAAGACTTCTAGGTTCAAGGACTAGAGGGTTGAACTTGGAATAGAACTTTCATTTGGTAGTGTTATTCATGTAAGACTCTTTTGGACCCCATTTGGAATTTTCTTAGCCAAGATACTGGAGGGGTTTGCCATTTCCTTCACCAACTCATTTTATAGATGAAGAACATGGGCAAACAGGGTTAAGGGACTTGCCCAGGGTCATACAGCTAATGTCTGAGATGGTATGTGACCTGGTGTTACATACACTGTCAGAATCAGAACCACCTATGCTCAAATCCTTCCTCTGACACTTCCTGGATGTCTGACGCTGGGCAAGTCACATCCTCTCTTAGTCTCAGTAAAATGGGCATAAAACAGTCTCTACCAATATGGTTATTGTGTGAATAAGATGAGAAAACATATAATGTGCTCTCTAAGTTGTAAAGTGTTGTAGAAATACTAGCAATTATTATTCTAACCTGGGCAATGCAAAGGCATTGAGGTGGGAGAAGCAACATTAAAACCAATCAGCATATGTAGAAAACTGGAGGGGTGGTGAGAGTCAGATTGTCAAGGGCCTAAATATAATTATCCAAGTTAATGAGATGTAAAAACTTGCTAATTAACAACAACCTTCCTGTATAGCCTGATATTAATGTCTATTTAAAAAAAAAACACATTTAATTTTGTTCCAATCAAGAACATGAAACCAGTGGTTTATAGAATTCTTCATATTTGTTTGTTTTCCTGTCTCAGTAGAGGCTTCAAAGGATTTCACATTCATTTTCTTGCTACAAAGGTCTTATTTTTTTCATTATTCTTGGTCATTTGCCAAACATTCAGCTAAATTCTGAACATTCCAGTAGAACAGAGGTGTCAAACAACAGGCCTAATGTAGCCCCCAACATTCCCAGGGCTGTCCAAACTGGGTTAAAATGTAATAAATAAAAATACCATAGAACACAGATATGAATGGTTTTCCAAATTAATGTTCGACCTGCTGGGATCTGTATGGTCATTCCATTTTTCTTTGATTTTGATTCCACTTAAATAAAAGATAAGCTACTATAGGGCAGAGCCTTGTTTTGATTGTCTTTATATCCTGAAGATGGAGCACATTTACTGACTCAAAGCCTAAAAACCACTTGTTGGTTGCATTTTTTTTTCTTCAGTGACCAAATTATTCTCTGGGTCTAAGGATGCCAGACCTAGAGCTGAAAAGGACCTTAGAAAAATCAAGTGAGTTCAAGATCAACATTAACAGGTCAGGGAAGGAACTCAAAGAGGTCAAGGATGAATTAAATTGTATAAGTTAACACTGGGGGAGGGGGGTTCGAATCCTGGACCTACAACACCAATCCAGGGTTTTTATCACAGAACCAATGTAAGTGTTCTTGTATGTTCCATGGACCTTATTAAAGTATGTGTGTGTGTGTGTGTGTCTGTGTCAGTGTCTGTGTGTGTTTGATAGAGGGAGAAACATATGGAGACACAGAGGCAGAAAGACAGAGAGAGAAAGAGAGAGTGGAGGAGGGAGTCAGAGAATTGTAGGCACAGGAAATGGGGAGTGTAAAGTCACAGGGATGGGAGATAGACTATCACGTACAAAGAGCCCCAGAATTGATTATTATAAAAGTTCATTGAAATTTACTATAGGACCTGTGAAAGAGGCCTCTTCTCCCTTTTCTTTCCACCTGTTCTGCTAGATAACTGAACCATCAGTCAGAGCTGGTTGGACCATGGTGAAGTGTTTGGCTCTTGCATTGTTTCTGACTGAAATGATGTTGACTGACAGTTCAGTCAGCCAGTGGCAGTGGTGTGGACTTCTGAAGGTATTCCCATCCCCTCCATTAATCTCACAGAACAGCTTGAGAATACAAACTGGATTTTGCTGTCCAGGACACAACCTCAAGGTGGACGCTCACGAGTCTTCCCAGGTCTGCCCAATGTCTCCTTTCCCACATACTAAATAAGAGGGTAGGCAAGGTAGGGAGGGCAGTAGCTACTTTCAGCTGATTGCTCTATTTTCCCCAATAAGATAATGGTCCCCCAAACCCCATGGGGTCTTTGGTCCTGCTAAGGACTTCTTTGGTCTTTTTATTATGGGAAAAACTCTGTCTCATGTTTGCACAATACCAAGGCCTTTCCCCTGGGTATTGCCTACATTATTTTTAGATATGTCAGCCTCCTGGGGAGCCCACCTCTCTTTTCTAATACCTCTTCTAACCTCTCATCTATTAATTTTTCATGCATGTCACGTCAAGAACTGCTGCCAATATTTTTTTTTCAGTCAATCCAGGATAAAGGCAGAAATCTCAAGAACTTGTACCATGGCTGAACTCTCCTCAGCTTCTGGAAAGGAAAATGTCTATGTGGTGTGACTTTTTCCATTATGTAGTCCAGTTTTATACTTCAGGAATGAGGAATGTTAAAACAGCCCTCCCCCCACACAAGTATCCCTCCAGAAGTATTGTTTCAGCCAGTCTCTCCTCTCTCCCTCTCTCTCTCTCTCTCTCTCTCTCTCTCTCTCTCTCTCTCTCTCACACACACACACACACACACACACACACACAATCCCTCCAAAAGTATTGTTTCAGTCAGTGTCTGAGTGTCTGTCTTTCTCTCTCTCTCTGCTCTGTCCTCTTTTTCTCCCCCCCATCTCCCCACCTCTCTCTCTCTCTCTCTCTCTCTCTCTCTCTCTCTCTCTCTCTCTCTCTCACACACACACACACACACACACACACACGCACAGAAACACGTTTCAACTGTCCATCTTTGCCTCTTGGTACAATGTCTCTCCCCCAAAGGTGAGATAAGCTATGGATTATACTTGGGAGCAGAGGGGTTGAGAAAGGGGGAGGGTTCTTCTCCCCTGAAGACCTCCCTATCTTGCCATTAGCAAAGGACAAAGAGGCCTTTCCAAAAAACTGATGAACAGAGACCATAACATCTCTTGTCACTTATCTATTGCCCTTCCGAATTGAGAGAATTCTGGGCCAGGTGCTTATGATGCCATCTAGGCTTCACCTCAGGCCTCAGGTTTTTGCTGTCACCAGAAGCCAGCAGGTGCTACTTATTTGGGAGTGATGATTGAATAGCCCGTCTAGTTTCTGAACTCATAAGGACAATTCAGCAGTAATTTCATTAAGGTTATTGGGTCCTTCAGAGTCTATGCATGAAAGATAAACAATTTATTAACAAATTACAAGATGAAAATGAATTTAATTTCTTTTAAAAAACAAAGATGGGTAAAGAATCCTTACAGATCATTGATGCATTCATTTTATCAGGAAAACCTGAGTCTCCCAAATTGTCCAATGTCACAGGAAAAAGATAAAACTTTCTATTTTCGTTGAAAAGAATAAAAATAGATTGCTATTTATGCCTGTCTTTTCTCTCTCCTGCATACCACAGTTAAAATAATCTTTCACAGGCAAGTTGTGAAGGCTTCTGCTCCAAACCTTCCAAACAGACTAAATTTTAATTTACTTGACCTGAAATTTGAGGTGGCTCTTTCTCTTATCTCAGGAAGCATTATGATACAGTGGGGAAAAAACTATGCCTGAAGTCTTAGAATGGAAGGGAATTTTTTTATTTATAATGTTATTTATTAAACAATAATTTATTCTTTATTTTTTTATTTTTCTAATTACATAAGACCTGATTCTGATGGAGTTCATGGCCTAGCACAGGGAAGGGAAAAACTCTCAGGAATATGGGTAAGTGTTCCACAAGATCTTAGATCTGGGACTGAAAGATATCTTAGAGATCACCTGGTTCCACCCCCTCATTAGATGAGGAAATTGAGGCATAGAAAAGTTGTGACCTTGTCTAAATCCCACAGAGAACTAGTGACATCCATCTCAGAATGGTTTTCAACATTCATTTACTTGCATATTTGTGTTGCACATTTTCTACCACCCTTTCTTTCCAACTCCCTCCCCTCAACAGCAAATAGTCTAGCAAAAGTAGTATATATACATTTTTATTTAACATATTTAAACATTAGTCATTTTGTGTATGAGAAATTAGGACGAAGGGAAAAGAAAGGAAACCATGGAATAGGAAAGAAAAACATGAGAAATTATTTTCAAAAGTGAACATAGCATCCATTCAGATTCTGTGGTTTGTTTTTTGTTTGTTTGGTTAGTTTTTTGTTTTCCTCCGGATGAGGATGGCGTTCTCCATAACATGTCCCCTAGGGTTGTCCCTAATCTCTGATCTGCTGAGAGGAGATGCATCCCTCATAGTTGGTCAGTTCACAATGTTGTTGTTAACATGTACAATGTTCTCTTGGTTCTGTTAATAATAACTTATTAAATAATCATCTATTCATTCATTTCTCTGTCCATGTATTCATTTATTATCCATCTATCTGTTTGTTTTTCTGTTAATTTATTATAATATGAGTCAGAAAGCCTCCTCTGGTGTTGCCTTGGTGAAACGTTTTATTTTCCTTCTTTGTAAAATGTAGTCTAGAAATAGGGAGCCTCTGAGTTCTCTTCCAAATCTAAGATCTAGAATTCTAAGATCCTCTTTTCATTTAAATACTCTATTTTCTTATTTTTTATTTTTAAAATTTTTTAGGGTGTTTTTTTTTGCAAGGCAAATAGGGTTAAAGTGGCTTGCCCAAGGCCACACAGCCAGGTAATTATTAAATGTCTGAGGCCGGATATGAACTCAAGTCCTCCTGATTCCAGGGCCGGTGCTCTATCCACTCTGCCACCTAGCCACCCCCAATACTCTATTTTCTAATCAAATTGAATAATTTACTCTTTTTCTGGACTTACTCATTCCTCTCCTACCTCTTCAACTGTATGATCTCAGGGTCCATATTCTCCTCAGTTGTTGCCTCTTATTCCCTACTCATTCTCTTTCTCTCTCTCTCTCTCTCACACACACACACACACACACACACACACACAACCCTTTGTGCGCTATCTTCTTTCTAGTTATATTATAATTATCTACATTCCTAATTTGTTTCTTCTATGAAAATAGTCCACAGCTAGTGCAGTGAATAGAGCACCAGCCCTGGAATCAGGAGGACCTGAGTTCAAATTAGACCTCAGACACTTAATAATTACGGAGCTGTGTGACCTTCAGCAAGTCACTTAACCTCATTGCCTCGCAAAAACTAAGAACAAAACAAAACAGACCTAATTCAAATGGCACTTCCTCTGAGAAGCTGATTTTCTGTTGAATTTCCTGAGACCTTTTGCATCACTTTAATGCAAAAGCAATATTGAAAAGAAGACTGGATTTGGAGTCTGAGGCTCTGGATGCCACTAGTTCCTAGTGTGACTTTGACAAGGTCACAACTTTTCTAAATCTCAATTTCCCCATCTAATGAGGGAGTGGAACCAGGTGATCTCTAAAGCACCTTTTAACCCCAGATATAAATCTTGAAATATACTTATCCCATATTACTAGGAATTTATCCTTTCCTTGGGCTAGGCCATGAACTCTGTCAGAGTTCAGGTTCAGATCTTAATCATCTTTGCATCCCCAGAACCTAGAAAAGTACTTTTGTATATTGTAGACTTTTAGTATATTTTTATTTAGATCATAAGTGTCAAACCCCCGACCCCCCAATGTTCCCTTGTAGAAAGAATTAAATTAAACTATCATTACGAAATGTTTAAAAATAAATAAAAATACAAAACTGCAAAGATAATGTTAATTTATGGTTCCTAAATCAATATGTGGCTCACAAAATGTGACTTCATTTCTATTTGGGTTTGACACCATTGGGTTGGCTGAATTAAATTCAATGGTGTCAACCGCTCACAAATCAGTCTGATTCTAATTATTCCCCAGGGGTCATTAGTGTCAAAATATGAGTTAACTTGTGTCAGTTGTATACAATGGTGCCAAATTGTTTCTCTTAGCTAATGCATCCTTAAAGAAACAAATTATAAGATGTAATATTTCTTTTTTTATTTTTGCAAGGCAATGGGGTTAAGTAGCTTGCCCAAGGCCACACAGCTAGGTAATTATTAAGTGTCTGAGGTCGGATTTGAGCTCAGGTCCTCCTGACTCCAGGATCAGTGCTCTTTCCACTGTGCCACCTACCCGCCCCTAAATGCAATACTTCTTGATTAAAATTAGTCTAGAGACTATTTCTTACATATTAGGAGCCCACTCTTTCTGTGTCCTTGGTCAGAACATTCTCTCCAACTCAAAGAATGGTCCAGAATCCCCAGATTTCTAGATTTCTCCAGAATCCTCATGGCTTTTCATAAGCCTTGATTTTTCTTATGAACAGAGACATGACTTTGAAGCATCCCTAATTCATCCCTTCTCATCCCAGGCTCTTGGAATTTCTAGTTCCAGTAAAGTCTTATTTTGTGTTTGCCTCATTGGTAAGATGTAGGGGTTGGAAGAGTTGATCTCTAAGCTCCTTTCCAGCTCTAGATTTGTGACCCTATGGTCGTATGTTAAACAAAACAAAACTTACCTTGTCTGATAAATAATCACATATTTACAAAATATAGTATTCTATAACAGAGAACAAGACTTAAACTTTTACCTTTTGAGGAAAAAAAATGCTTAGAATGCTTTCTTTCCATCTCCTGGAATCAGTTTCCCTCAAAGTTCACCTAAGGAACCTCCTTGCCTTCCTGCACATAACCCTTGTTATTAGCACTCTATGCTTTCTCAAAGAATCTTCTGTTTACATATCTGTTTATATGTTTTATTCCCTAGGCAAATGTCTGCAAGGAAAAGACTATTTTTTTCATTTTTAAAGATATCTCCAATTCCTTGCATTTTCTTTGTATTTCTTTCATGTCTGAAAGGGGAGTTTCATCTGAGCAGAAATTTATCCAAAGCTTAGAATGTTTAAGAATTACCCGGGGGGGGGGGGGTGCGGCTAGGTTGCACAGTGGATAGAGCACTGGCCCTGAAGTCAGGAGTACCTGAGTTCAAATGTGACCTCAGACACTTAATAATTACCTAGCTCTGTGGCCTTGGGCAAGCCAATTAACCCCATTTGCCTTGGAAAAAACCTAAAAACAAACAAAAAGAATTACCTGGGAGCATTAAAAGGTTATATGACTTGCCCAAAGTCACACAGGTAAGTAAATGTAAGAGACAGAATCACAAAATCACAGATTTAGAGCTATGAGGGACTTGGGAGGTCTCAAAAGTAAAATGGAATAGAGTCATATTTAATTCAAAACCTTAGATTCCAGATCCATTATGCTGTCCATGGTGCCATGAGATACCTCTCCAGCATGCTAGTGTTTTCTCAGTCCTTGACCTCTCTGTTGTATTTAGCACTGTTGGGTAGGTGCTCTGGTGCCTAATGGGTATTCTCTCCTTTCTAGGTTTTTCTAGAGACCATTCTCTCTAAGTTCTCATATCCATTGAATGGTTTTTCCTTAGTCTCTTTCCACTGGCTCATTATCTAGCTCTAGCTCATGTCCTCTAACTATGGATGCTTCCAAGACTCTGTCCTGGACTCCCCTTCCCTCCCCTCCCTTCCTCTCCTCCTCTCTTCTCACAGATCTAAACTACTTCTCCTGTGAGCTTCAATCCTCCATCATCAACTATCCATTTCAAATAGGATGCCTGAAAATATCTCAAATTCACCATGTCCAAAACAGAACCACCATCTTTCACACATACACCACTCCCAAATCAGCCCATCTGCCAAATTTCCTTATTTCTCTGAAAGGCACTGCCATTCTTCTGGGCTCCCAGTTTCTCAACCTTTACATTGCATTCTTTACTCTCCCTCACCTTGCATATCCAATAAATGACCAGATCTTGCTGTTTCTACCTATGCAACAATCTTTTGCATTTCACCTCTTTTCTCTGATCAGACAGCCACAGCTTTCATCCTGATACTCATCACGAACTTACCTCTTAATTATTCTTCCTGCCTCATCTCAATCAATCCTCAATATGACTGGCAAAGTGATTTTCCTTGAGCACAGATCTGACCAAGATACTCCCATACTAAATAAAATCCTGTGGCTCCCCAGTACCTCTAGGGTTAGATACAAAGCACTCTGACTTTTAAAGCTCTTTAGTATCTGGGCCCAACCCATCTTTTGAGCCTCATTATACATTACTGTTCTTTGTGTGCTCTATAACCTTGCCAAACTTTCCTTTTCTCTATTCCTCACGTACCTCATCTCCTCTTTCTATGCTTTTGACCAGATATTTCTTATGCCTAAAATAAATTCCCTTCTATCCTCTGCCTAATTATTTAGTTTATGGATTTCTTTAAGCTCCTTCCCCTTTTTATCTCTCTTTCTTTACACCTTTCTCCCTTTCAAACCTTGCTTATACTTCCTCTACTTACCAGTGGTCTAAGGTACACAGAACAGAGGAAACTCAGAGAAAGTTCTTTTGCTATTTGTCAGCAGCTGCTATAAAAGTTTCATTGGGAGAGGAAGCTCAAATACTTGGATGAAATGAGGTTTGAGAATTTCTCTGGCTTTAGATCAGTCACCTTTTTCTCTGTCTTTGTCACATTATCGGAAAGTAACCAAGAAGAGTTGGTTTTTGATAGAAACCAATGATAAGCTTTGGACTCTAGGAGAATCTGACTCCTTGCTTTTCATGACACTTTACATTCAAGTCATTTCCATGATTCTGTAAACATTTATTAAGTGCTTTCTGGGTTTCTAACCTTATGTCATGTCTTAGGGTTCTGAGTAAGATGGTCCTTGCCCTTGTGTAGCTTGATATCTATAATTTGTCTTTCTTGGTATCCTCAGAACTTAGCATAATATTTAGACTTTAACAAATGTTTGTTGATTGACTGACATATATGCATGTATGTATGTATGTATGTGTGTATGTGTATATATATATATATATATATTTCATTAACTATATTATCAAGTAATGAATTATACTTACATTATCCCAGTGTAAATGTGCTGAGAGGCAAAAATCATGAGTCACTTAAGGTTGGGGTTATTGTTCCGTTGTTTCACTCATGTCTGACTCTTCACGATCTCATTTAGGGTTTTCTTGGCAAAGATACTAGAGTGTTTGCCATTTCCTTCTCCAGCTCATTTTACCGATGATAGAACTGAGGCAAACCAAGATGATGTGAACTTGCCCAGAGTCACTCAGTAAGTATCTGAAGCCAGATTTGAACTTAGGAAGATGAGTCTTCCTGACTCCAGTCCTGCCAGGCTAACCACTGCAATTCATAGCAGCCCTTCTATTTGAGTAGTAATAACAATTATAACTCACAATTGCATAGCATAGAGAGGTTTGCAAAACACATAGAAAGGAACAGTGTAGGATAAAGGTGGTAAGATAGATTGGTACCGGATTTGGGAGGACTTTGAATGTATAGCCTTTGATTGGTGCACAGTAAACTAAAAGAAAGCAATAGGATTTGGAACAGAGCAGTAACATGATCAAGTCTATGGAAGTATTAGACCCAGCTTCAAGCCTGTTCCTGATCCTAACCACCTAAATAACCAATGACAAACTATGAAATATCCCTACACACGTTTGCTGCAAAATGAACAGCTCACATTACAGATGAGGAAACTGAGGCAGACAGGGATTTGGTGATTTGCCTATGGTCTAATCAGTGACTGAGCCCAGATTTGACCTCAGAAAGATGAATCTTTCTGACTCCAAGCCTGGTACCCAATACACTTGGTACTACTTGATACCCTTGTTAAGGGTATGTGAGCTATACCATGTGCTCAATACTAGACAAAAGCATGTGGAAAACTTAACAAATTGAGAAAAACAGGATTATTTTTCTTCCCATGAATGATATTGTCCATGTTCAGGAGGCTTGGGTGACAATGGATTTGGTCTATTCCCTTTGTTGGTTTGGAAATACTCTCAGTCTATGACTACACATATCTTTCTCTACTTTTAATATGAATGTAATGGCTGGTGACATTTAGAAATCAGGAATTTGGCAGCCTTTGAATAGCTCAAGCCTTTTTCCAATGTAAAAATGTTTTGAAATAGTGAGTTTACTTGGCATAGGAAATCCAGGTACCAAATTGCACTGACAGGAGCAAGTTTTTGTTCAGATTTCACATACACACCATTTCCCCTTAGGCCTAAGGCCTGGATGCATACCAGGGAAATTCATTTGAATCCATGAGAGGCCAAGACTGGCAAGAGACTTGATTTCCCTAACTGGAGGGCATGGTGAACAGAGATGGGGAAGAATCTTTGAATCCACTGAATCTGGAATTTTAAAATGTGAAATGGAAAATTCAGGGCTAGGCTCACCCACTGCCCCTTGGAAAAATGTGGAACCAGCTCAAAATTTCCTTCCTTGAAGGCGAGGAATTGTTCACTGTCAAGACTGTTATAGTTTCATCTGAACCCTATTACAGATTGCTTGCCACCTTGGGGAGGGGGAAAGAGATAGGAGGGAGGGAGAAAAATTCAAATTTTAAAATCTTATAAAAGTAAATGTTAAAATTATCTTTACATGCAGTTGGAAAATACAAAATGCTATTTTTTAAAAAGACTAATGCAGTTTCCATTTTGTTTACAGAGTTTTGATCATTGACTAAAAAGTTGATTCTAAGTTTCTATTCATCCATCCATCAATCATTCAATTAACAAAAAATTATTGAATGCCTACAAGATGGCAGGCAGAGATAGATATTAGATCCTGGAGAAGAAGTACAATCCCTATTCATAAGGAGCTTATAATCTATCAAATCAATAAGTACATATATAAATTTATAGGACAGCAAGATGGTACAGTAGATAGAGCACCAGCCCTGGAGTCAGGAGGACCTGAGTTCGAATACAACCTCAAACACATATTAGCTGTGTGACCTTGTGTAAGTCACTTAACTCTGATTGTCTCACAGTCAGAGCTATCTCTTGTCATATCTGTCACTTGGACCCAGCTGGCTCTAGAGGAAAAAGTAAGGCTGGTGACTTAGCACAGCACCCCCTCACTCGAATCCAGTTCACTTGCTTGTCATGGCATCACCTCCCTGATATCAGGGTCTTCTTCGAGGATAAAGGACAAACAGGAAAATTTAAAGAGAATAAATATGAAGTGGTTAAATCAAAAGTAGATTGGGAGGCAGCTAGGTGGTGCAGTGGATAGAGCACCAGCCCTGAAGTCAGGTGAGTTCAAATCCAACCTCAGACACTTAATAATGACCTAGTTGTATGGCCTTGGGCAAGCCACTTAACCCCCCACTTGCCTTGCAAAAACCTAAAAAAAAAAAGGTAGATTGGAAGGGAGAACAACCATTAAGGGATCAGGAAAGGCTTTCAAGCAGGAAAGAGATGGACTTGAGCAGCACCTTCAAAGAAAAGAGAGATTTTTTTTTTGAGGTAGAGGTAAGGAGGGAATTGGCCATCCAAGGATAGCCAATAAATAGCCTGGGGTGGGAGATGGAATGACATGTGTGAGAAAGAGAAAGAAAGCCAGTTTGGCTAATTCATAGAGAGCACAAGGAAGAGAACTATCTAACCAGTCTGGAAAGATAGGTTGGGGCCAAGTTGGGCAGGATTTTAAATTCTAAACAGAGGAATTTATATTTTTCCAAGAAGTAAGAGGAAGCTGTTGGAGTTGATTGAGTACAGGATTCACATGGTCAGATATGAGCTTAAAGAAAGTTACTTTGGCAGAAATGTGTAGGATGGACTGAAAGGGTGAGCCACTTGAGGGAGGGAGACCAGTTAGGAGGGTAGAATGATAAGCCTGGTGAGAGATGATGAATGCCCAAAACAAGGTGATAGCTGTGGGAATGGAGAGAAGGGATTGAATTTGAATGGTATTGGGGCGGGTTTATTTTAGCAAGATTTGGAACTGATTGGATGTGTAGCATGAGGAGAGAGGAGGAATGCAGGATAATGCCAAGGTTGCAATGACTAGAAAGATGGTGGTGCCTTCCACAGTGGTAGAGAAGGTTGGAAGAAAGGAGGGTTTGGAAAGAAAGATAATCAGTTTAGTTTCAGACATTGGGTTTGTTATATCTCTGGAGCATTCATTTTGAAATGTCCAGTAGGCAATTGGTGATGTGGAACTGAGACTCAGAGGAAAGACTAAGCCAGCACAGATCTTTTCCTCATTTACTTGGCATAGAAATATGTGTGTGTGTGTGTGTGTGTGTGTGTGAGTATGTGTGTGTATGAAATTTAAGTGTGTGTAGACATAGTTACATACACTTATGCACACATAGATATAGATATAGATATATCCTTATTTGCATAGAGATATGATAGCTTCAGTTTCTTAGCATTACGGAATTTCAAAGTTCTACAGGCCCTCAGAAACCATCTAGGTTAATTCATCCCTGAACAAATACGCCCTCTACAACACAGACCTTTTTAAAGATCTCCAATGATGGGTAACCTGGAACTCTCTGAGGGAGACCACTTTATATTTGATAGCTCTAATTGTTAGGAGAACTTACCTTCTATCCCGTCTCAATCTGCTTTTTCAAAATATTCATGTACTTCTCAGAGTTCTGCTCTTTTGGGTCCAAGTAGAAGTCTTATCCCATTACCCCATGGCTACTCTTTAAAGACAGTTACTTTGCTTCTTCTAGGAGGAATCTTTTTCCAGTACTCACACTTTAACAAAGTACCTGACCCATATTAAACTTTTTTTTTGATAAGGCAATGAGGTTAAGTGACTTGCCCAAGGTCACATAGCTAGTTAAGTGTCAAGTATCTGAGGCCAGATTTGAACTCAGGTCCTCTGGACTCCAGGGTCGGCACTCTAACTGCCCCTGCCCATATTAAACTTAATTTCTTTGTCTGTCTGTCTTCTTCTTAAACTTCTCAAGGTTCTTTGACATGGTTTCCCGATCACTCTCATTTAGTTAATCATTGACTTTCTTAAATATCCTTCTAAAAGGCAAAGTTAAAAAAAAACATCAGGACCACCTTGCAAGACCCAAAAGGACTGACCCCTCCAAATTAGGACATCTCATTAACTTCAGTCATTCGAGGGATAATACCTCCAAGGTAGAAGGAAAGGGTCCAGGAAAGACATCAAGGATGTCATCAGGGAGCTCTCAGCTGATGATCCTCAGAGTTGGGCAGGAAGGGTCGCATTGTGGGCTTGGATTCCTAGAGTTATACTCCAAGGAAGTTAGAATAACTTGAGAGTTGTAGAGACTGCCTTGTTCTAAAGGCTTAGTATCCTCCAAGGCTCATGGCTCCTGGATGAGAGCTACTCAGATGTCTTTTAGGGAGAGGATTCCTGCTCTGAATGGTGGTGTTTGAGTTACTCACCTTTGAGATCAAATAGGAAAGATGATGTTCTTAGCTTAGAAGGTTTCATGTATAGACATTTTCAAATAAGGGGGTTCCAGCAGAGGGACAGAACAGATGTGAGGGGGAATTTTATAGAAGGGATATAACTAGGGAACAGACCATTTATCGGGCAGAGAAACACTAAAGCCTGGTGAACCAGAAATCTTTTTGGTCTACAATGGAAGCTTAAATTTTAATTTGAATATAGAAATATGTTTTACATAATTATACACGTTTACCATCTAAGGGAGGGTTAGAATTTGGAATTCAAAAAAAAGGATGCTCAAAATTATTTTTATGCAGAATTTGGAAAAAGTAAAATATTATTTAAAGAAAACTTACTTTGTTTTAATCTTCTTTGTTTCTACCATAATACCTAACTCAGATTCATGCACACGGCTCTTGCATGCACCATTTTATGTTGACATAATGATTAGACCATTAATTTTGGAATCAGGAAGATACGATTTCAAATCCCATCTCAGATGCTTACAAGCTAAATGACCTTAGCAAGTCACTTTACCTCCTTTGGACTCAGTTTCCCCATTTATAAAATGAGTCTAATAATAGTACCTATAGTACCTATTCTCAAAAAAGTGAATCAAATGAGATAATATGTAAAAAATAATTTCATGTGGAAATCTTCTAGTTATCAATATAAGCAATAAATATATATTGATCTGATTGGGTTTTGGAATATTGATCACACTTATAAATGTTTCCTAGCTACGTAGTGAAAGAATCTCTAAGCAATGGTAGAAATACTCTGTTGGTACCCATTTGAGGGCAAAATCTAAGGGAAGGCCCCTAGAATGTTGGATAAATCACTTGTAGAAAGCTTTTAAGAGAGACAACAGATGAGACTCATACTAGGGGGAAAAAATGGATGGACTATGAGCTGCACTACAGACGACTACCCACATGGGAGAGATTCAAAGTCCTTTGAAATGTAGAAGTTAGGCCTACATCATAATTAAAGAGGCTCCAGTTGTAAATGATCATTTAACCATGCAAGCCTATAATTCTACGGGAGCATATTCCAGTGGGTATCAGTTCCACTACCAGCCTGGATGCAAGGCAGCAACTTTAGTAACTGTGTAAAAAATTGGATTTATAAGTTAATTCTCTACTTGGAGCAAAGGGATGAATGGCTCAGTGTCATGCTTAGGCATAAGACATTGTGGGTTGTATTATGACTTTACTTTCTACCAGTTCTTCTCCTGGGGGGAGGGAAGGAAATCCATTAAGTTTCTTTTATGATGGCAGTCATCAGCATACTGGGGAGTGAAGCATATTTTGCCATTTCAAGGTCTGGTAATCCAAAATCAAAAGTAACAACATAGGAGATCTGTCAGAAGAACTAACTGCTTCCTTTCCCTCATAAAAAAAATCCCTATCTACATCAATCTGTGTTTATTTTCCTTCTGCTTTTTAATTTGCTTAATGGACTTCAGCTGAAGTCTTTCCTCACCGTCAGAAGAAAATAAACTCTAGTAAATCCCCAAGGACTTAATAGTCTCCATTCATCCCTTCTTTGGCTTACTTTGTCTGACTTTCATCTTTGTTCCTGAAGAAACATGGGTTGCAAGAGCTCACCAGCTCTTAACCAACCCCCAGCACTTAGAAATCATTAATTTAGTATTTTCCCTCCTTTTCCTTTTTCTACCATCAAAAAAAAATTTCAGGGGGTGGAATTTGGAAAATCAGTCTGGAAAATATCCTCAGCCTATTGGCGTCATTCTCAAGATGATGGGAGACAAAGGTCACAGTGAATAGAGCATTGGGCCAGGAGTCAGGGTAAATTACTTAATCTCTCTCTGTTTGCCTCAGTTTCCTCAATTGTTAAATGGAGAAAATAATAGCAACCGCCACCCCCCAGAGATTTTTGAAGGAGCAAAAGAGATAATATTTGCAAAGCACTTAGCATATTATCTACTGCAGAGTAAAATGTTTGCTATCATCATCAAGTATTAGTTTCTCCTGCAAAATAATACACCAATAGGATAGGAGAAGATAGTCTGTTCAAGATTTCTCAGCTTTAACATTCATTCTGTGAGATTTCTCATCCTCCCTATGGGGCATGAGGTTTGTGGCGACAATGAAAAGTCTTTGCAAACCAAATGATAACCAAATATGACTGTCATTCACCTGCCCCCAGTCACCATCATCAACAATGATGGAGTATCTCTTGGGGTTAAGACACTAGATAAGAGAAACAGAGATTCCTACCCAAACAAATGATTGTTTAACAATGCAAAATCATATTGACTGGCATATAAGCTTATCTACTGACATAAGTAAGCTAATTTGAGGGTCTTAGTCTCCATATAACATATATGAATAGATAGATATATATCAAATATGTGCATTTATATAATTATGTAATTATATAATTATGGTACACTCGGGCAGCTTGGTAGCACAGTGGATAGAGTTTAGGAATCTTTCTGAGTTCATATTTAGCCTCAGACACTTAATAGCTGTGTGACCCTAGGCAAGTCATTTAATCCTGTTTCCCTCGGTTTCATTATCTGTAAAATGAGCCAGAGAAGAAAGTGGAAAACTGTTCCATTATTTTTGCCAAGAAAACCTTAAGAGTTTGCATGACTGAAAAAGGCTGAATAGCAACAACAAAATACACATACATATTTACATTCTTGAAACAGTGCCCAAAACAGCTGTGTCCAAATGTTGGTTCTAGTCCTAACTAGTTCTAAACCTAGAGCCTCATGTTCCAGTCCCACAATTCTCTCCCAGACATTTCCTTTCCTTCCCTATCTTCTCCTGTCCTGTGGAGTCTGGTCAGAATACACTGAGTACTCAGTATTTGATCCCAGGTTCTTCTGATTCCAAGGTCATCACTGTTTCCACTACAATTTATTACCTGTCTAAGGTGCTAATGGAATAAAATAGAAAGTTCAGGATGAAGAATCATTCTAGAATGGGGAAGTATCAGAAGATGCTTCTTGGAAGAAGTGGCCTTTGAAATGTCTTGAAGGATAAAGAGGATGGAAGTAATGGGAGGCCATTTCCAGGCAGAGGAAACATGGCAGACCATAAAGAGATAGAGTTCGGAGGAACGGCAAGTTTGTTTGAGGGAGTGATGGAAGGTGGACCAGGTAGCACCACTTGAACTCAGGTCCTCCTGACTCCAGGGCTAATGCTCTATCCACTATGCCACCTATTTGCCCCAGGTAGTACCATTTTATTGGCATTTAATTCCTAAATGCCAAGTGAAAAGGTTTGGAATTAACCCAGTGGAAATGAATAGGATGGTAAAAGGGGGGAACAGAAGGGAAATGATGAATCCAAAATTTATTTTAAAATCAACATGTTCTTAGAATTTGTATTTAGAAAGTATAGGAGAGGAAGGAGTCAACGGTACTTCATGTGTTACTAACTGGGACTAGAAGAATGGTGCTGCTGCTGACAGAGATGGGAATGTTGGAGATGGTAGTTACACTGAGGAAAAAGGTGTTTTTAGAAAATTAAGTTGGAGCTGATGTCAGCAATCCAAATAGAGATGGCTAGAAGTGTAGGACACGAGCTAGAGGAAGAGGCCAGGCCTGAAAATCAATTTAAGAATTATCAGTAAGGTGATAATAACTGAAACCTACCAAGTAAATTGTATTCTCTACAGTGCTTTCTCTCTATGGGCTCTACAAGAGTATAGAGGTAGAGTCTGTTGTCCTTATACCAAGATGTGGCAAGGCTGTATTTTCTCTTGGTCTGCATCAGGAATCTTGGAATCAAATGAGAAAATGAATGAAAAATGTTTGTAAACTTTAATGTGGTATAGAAATATGACTAGTAGTGGGAGCAGTAATAGTAGTAGTGGTGTTAGTAGTTGTTTGTCAGTAGTAGAAGTAGCAGCAGCAGCAGTAGTAGTAGTAGTAGTAGTAGTAGTAGTAGTAGTAGAAGAAGAAGAAGAAGAAGAAGAAGAAGAAGAAGAAGAAGAAGAAGAAGAAGAAGAAGAAGAAGAAGAAGAAGCAGCTTATACAAGGATCAGGCAGTCCTGGACATCATATCCCCCCCCACTTCCTTTTTAAGTCAAAAGTCCAACATTCTAACCATGAAATGATTCTGTGACCAAAGAGGCCACAGATTAGCCTGAATGTACATGGTATTTTGAAAACTAGATGACTGTAATAGAGTGCTGATATAGGGAGAGCAGTGTGCCATAACATCAAGAGGACAAGCCTTATCACTTGATCTGGGCTCAAATCCTGACTGACTTCAAGCTGGCCTTTGGCCAAGTCTCATCCACCCTTTGAGTCTCTATATTTATAAGATAGAGATAATAATACTTCCTCTACTTATCCCACAGAGTGGTTGTAAAGAAAATACTTTGTAAACCTGAGCACTATATAAATAAGAGTCATTTAATGAGAATGTTGAGTCATTTAAGATGTGTCCAATGCCCAATGGTCCCATTTGAAATTTTCTTGTTTGCTAGAGGGGAGGAGGGAAGAAAAGAAAAGCAATGGAACCAATTAGGAGACTACTAATATTTCCAGGTAGTAATACAAATTGAATCCTGGAACAGAATAGGAATAGTAGAAATGAAAATGAAGAGACAGATGTAATATATGGAGGAGTGAGAGAAAGTAATCAGTATTATGAAATATCCTTATTATCAATTTTCTTATTGACTATGAAAAGTGTATCCCTGGCCTGTCTTGACTGAATAAGATCAGCTTTGGTCCAAATTAATAAATATTTATTAAGCTCCTACTGTATGCAATTTTTCTGAGCAATTCTCATTCCTCCACAAAAGTGATTTCAGTGTTCCTGCTCTTAGCTCCAGGGCTTTCTTCTTAAACCATCTTTGACTTCCAACTCTTTGTGGACCCATTTTAGGGTTTTCTTGGTAAAGATAAAGGAGTGGTTTGCTGTTTTCTTCTCTAGCTCATTTTACAGATGAGGAAACTGAGGAAAACAGGGTTAAGTGGCTACTGAATCCCAATTCAGAGAACCAAGCCTTCCAAACATCTTGGTTCCTAAGGTGATTTCTTCTCTCTAGAATCCAGTTGTCACATTGTTCCTTCCTTCTGCTGCCACTCTCATTGGATGCCTGATTCTGACATCAGTTTCCAGCTTTCCTTCTTCCTCCTGCCATGATGTACAAATATGCTTTTAGTATTTATTCATAATTCCACTCAATTCAATCCATCAAATATTTTAAAGCATTATATATGAAGAATACATATCAAGCTTAATTATTATATGGTGCTAAAGGTAAGGAACTCACTAAATAGGAGGGAGAGAAATAATATAACAGTAAGGTATAATAAACCTATATACAATCCTAGACTGAATGGTCGTCAAACTTTATAAGCTATTCTTTCTGGGTACAGATATCTGGACCCTAATTTGTCCCACCATTTTCAGTGGATATGGAACAAGGCGCCAGTATCTGATTTCTTCTTCCTGGTCTCCAAAAAAGGATAGTTGTCTCTTGAACCAGACAATCCCAATATTATTTTGGTAACGTGCTTACCTGGAAGTGTGCATTGTTCTGACCTAGAGAGACACCTCTATCTGTTTTGTTCTTTTCTCTCAACCTTTGGAACCAATTAGGAAGTTTTTTGATTTCCTGGTTTCTCCACATTCCTAAACAACATTGATCCTCCCAGCAACCAAGGGAAAGACAAGGTAATACAAACAGGCAAAGATACTATTACCATCACTTTAAAAACTAGAATAACTCAATCTCACTCTGAAAATACCCAAGACAAATACCTGTGTCACAAGAACAACCTCATTTTCAAACTTGTACATCAATGACCAACTTAATTATTTTTTCTAATGAGGTTTCTGTCATTCAAAATATTTTGAGAGTTCCTACTATGCAAAGACCTTCATAGACAGGTTAGAAACCATGGAAGAAAAGTAACCTCAGGTCTTTTCTTTTCCATGAGAGATAGAACTTTTAAAGTTGTGTCTGTCTCACTCTGAAAAATATTCAGTGATAATTAAGTACCAATTGAGGTAGAGGTAGAAAGGGACATTTTGATATCATTCTTTGGTAATCTTTGAGGTCCTATGATTTTGTGATCATGAGAACTTCCTTCTCAGAAGTAGATAGTAACTCAAAACTCATTGATTGAGCGTCAGAGATGATAAAAGATTTGCTTATGGTTCCAGATGATGGCAGAAGTGGGGTTTGTAAACTGGGTCTTCTTGATTCTAATTGTGCCATGCTCTCTCTATCATCCTTTGGCAGGTTTGCCTAAAGCTCGAGTGAGTTTTTCATCTTATTTCTCAAGGAAAAGATGTCACTTGGTTAGAAAAAAAAAAGAAGAGCCTATTTCTCAGTTCTTTCTTCTTGCATACTGATATATTTTAATGCAGGCTTCAATTCTAAATTCCCATACAACAGCTGACTCTTTCAAACACTTAGCATTTTGCCTGAGCTTTGCTGTCATTTCCTTGTTGGTACTTCTTCTGGCTTACTTTCTTAATTAATATTTGATGATTTGTGTCTTTATTTTCTTTTCAATGGGTGGATTTTGAACCCAAGCCAAGAATGATATTATTACCTAACTTGCTTTTGGAAGCATAAAGTCAGTCTGTCTCAGGGACTTTTTATTGAGAATGCCTCAGAGCACATTCTGAAATCCCTTCTACAACTCACATAAAAATTGAAAGGATTTTACACATTGATCTTAGCCCATTTGCTCTTGTGTTCCTTCCAGAGGAGAGTTAGGGAAACTTCTGGATCCTTCTGAGATTCTCATAGGCAACAAAGTTGATCTGGTCTAGATCATTTACCTTCCTATTCCATGCCCTTGGAATAGGAGATGCATGTGTGCAATTTAAAATTATCTTTAAAACAAAAGACTTTCTTGGATAGCATAGAATTGGCTATTGCAAAATTATGAAGCAGGGAAAGATTGGTTCTGAGTGCCTCTTTATTTCCTTCTCCCTTTCACTATAGATTCCAGGAACTCATTCATCCCCTAGAACCTTCCTATTAGAGTACCAAATCCAATCCTACTTTGCTTAGTTTTGTACCGGAAACCCTCTTGCCTTAGAATTGACCCTTAAACTAATGCAATTCAAAATGTATACTATAGGGGTGGCTAGGTGGCACAGTAGATAGAGCACCCGCCCTGGAGTCAGGAGTACCTGAGTTCAAATTTGACCTCAGACACTTAATAATTGCCTCAGCAAGCCACTTAACCCCATTTGCCTTGCAAAGTCCTAAAAAAAATTATACTATATAAAAGTGCAGAGTCATATTCTCTGTTAGCTAATCTGATCAATTAATTTAATCAATTTGTACTATTAATGGTAGATAACTTCATGTGTTACCTATACACACAGAGACATATATACTTGCACATGACTCAAGATGTGTGGGTGAGTATTTTTTCAAACTATGTATTTGAATGTCTAACCTTATTAGAATGACTAATAATGGGAATTTCAAGTACCATGGTTAGGTGATGGAGATTATTGGGGGATTTAATTGAGGAAACTTCTGATACCACCTAAGTCATTCATTCATTCTCTCTCTCTCTCTCTCTCTCTCTCTCTCTCTCTCTCTCTCTCTCTCTCTATATATATATATATATATATATATATATATATGAAAAAATTGTCTTATTAATGAACAATTTTAGCCCAAGAGTCATATTTTTAGCTTATCTAAGAACACATGGTTTTGGGTGGCAGTGATTGTTGTTGCATTCTCATCAAGTCCAACAATGCAGATGAGAATTTTCATGAATAGAGGAGTCTCACTTAGACTTTGGAACTAATTAGGAAGTTTTTTGACAGATTCTTAGCATTTTAAAATCACATTTAAAAAACCAAAAACCTTCTTTGTTTCTGTAGACATATCAAGAAATACTATTTCTGTAGCCTAAAATCCCTCCTAGATTTTTCCCTTTAATTAAGTGGAAAGAACAAAAACTAAAAATCTTTCTTTGAAATGGAGTAAGAATGATAACCAAACTTAACTCCAGTTTAGTTGGGATGATTGCCTTCTTACTCACCTGGGGTGATTAGCCCAGTAACTCACCTGGGTCTTCTCTTTTGAAATTTAAGGTCAAGATAGTGATCACAGGAAGGAACTCTTGGTGGTGGTGGTGGTGGGGTGGATGCAGTGGATGCAGTTCAGGAAGGAACTGAGAAGAGACTGTTTTGGAATGCTAACCTCAAAATGTATTTTAATATATAATGATCTTTTCCTTGTTCAAGATCCCTAAATATGTTACCTCAAATTGTCTTAGAGCAGAGAATCACACTGGAAGACCTGGGGAAGTATACCCGTTTGGACATCTCTCTCTTCAAGCTAGAAATGCTTGGATGTGTTAAAGTAAAATTGTTTCCAATAAAACTGAGTCTAAATCACAGAGGACTTTATTACTGGTGTTTTTCTTTTCTTCAACAGCATTAATTCTCCAGTGTCACTATGAAATATTCAAAGTTTCTAGGAGAAAAAAGGAATGGGAAGTCACAGATGAATTGACCCATAAAGGGATCTGGAGAGAATTCCTAAGGGGAAGAAATATGTATCAGGAGAATGTGTCCCTTTTAATAAGCCTAACTCTTTCATTATCCTTGGCAAAACACACACACATTTGTGTGTGTGTGTGTGTGTGTGTGTGTGTGTGTGTGTGTGTGTATATATTTTCTTTTACTGAAATCTTATTACTAAAAGACACCACCACCACACTGTCAGCACACACTCCTTTGTAGAGGTTGGGTGGGCAACACATAGTTGTGCAGCATTGCATATATATTTTGAGATTTTTGTTAATTTGACTGATTTTTTCTCCTTCCTCTTTTTTACTTTTTTTTCCTTTAAAATATGCTTTTTTATGTGAGATGGTCTTCTTAGAGGGAAGAGAAGATAGCAAGAGAAATTTATTCAATGGAAAAGCAAAAGCTACAATTAAAATAAAAAAAAATACTGCTAGGTGTGGTAGCCCACACCAGTAGCCCCTGCTGTTGGGAAGATTGGAGTAGATGAATTACTTGAGGCTGTACTAGTTCTGCAGTAATATCAAGAGCCCCTGGAAATGGAATGTTTCCTTGGGAGGTCTGAACCAATTCATTTGAGAAAAGTGGACGCAGGTTAAAGCTTCTTTGCTTATCATTATGCGTGTGGGCTATGCATGACTGCTATAATTCTAGTTTTGGGCAAGGAAGGGATACTTGTTTTCTAAAAGGGGCTCAGCATTCTCAAAGGTTCTCAGAGCTTACCTAGAATGTAGAAGGGAGAATGTATGATTTTTACTTAGAACCCTCAGAAGATTCTGAAGGAGCAAGCTATAGAATGGGAGGTTTTTAATTTTTTTTTAATTTTTTTTGTTTTTTGCTAGACAATGGGGTTAAGTGACTTGCCCAAGGTCACCCAGCTAGGTAATTATTAACTGTCAGTGGCCAAATTTGAACTCGGGTCCTCCTGACTCCAGGGCCGGTGCTCTATCTACCTAGCTGCCATAGAATAGGAGCTTTTAATCTGAGATTCTCTTTGAGATAGATTTCAGAAGATCTGTGATTTTGGATAAGCAAAAATTGCATTTTTAACATACTTGGTCTTCTGAGAATTTTTACATATTTTATTTTATGCATTTAAAATCATTATTTTAAGAAAGGATCTGGGGTGGCTAGGTGGCATAGTGGATAGAGCACCAGCCCTGCAGTCAGGAGTACCTGGGTTCAAATCCAGTCTCAGACACTTAATAATTACCTAGCTGGGTGGCCTTGGGCAAGCCACTTAACCCCATTGCCCTGCAAAAAAAATTAAAAAAAGAAAAAAGAAAAAAAAAGAAAGGATCCACAGGCTTCTCCAGATTGTCAAATGGATGGAGGATCTTGCTGTTGAGACCCCAGTAAGAAGGAAGATAATTAAATGTAAACTAGATTAGGAACAGTGAGAAGGAGCTGCTCTGCTCTATCATCTTTGGGTCATTATCTTATGACTAGAGAAACCAGGTATCACTTCTGTCAAAGTAGTGCTGGAAAATTAACCACTCTGATCAAAAAAAAATTATCAACTATACCCTTTTAATTTTGTTATTATTTTTTCCAATTACTTTAAGTCTAGGCAAAACTATGAATTAAGCCTCCATTGGTAGCATTTTCTGGGGTTGTAAATTTTTAGCTCCCACTGAAATTTTAACAATTGGATATAGAGAAGATTTGCTGCTAGCCAGGCACCTTGGCTTCAGTGTTTACCTTGTCTTTCTCCTCTCTAGTGGGCAGAGCAGCAAATGATGATAGCACTCCCCTTCCTCTTTCTGGTTTGTTTGAGGCTAGGAAGTCCATGTTGTCTCATGTTAAGGTTGGCCCAGATGGACCCAGGAGAACTAATCAAATCCCATTCTCTTTGCAAGAATAAGCTTGTATCTTTAAGATTACTGTTAAGAATCATAGCCTCAATTTATAGGTGTTTCCTTTAATGGATTTAGATGAATGTTTGTGCTGAGTTAGGAATTTCCCAGTGGGTCCCTTTGCTTGCCAGACTTCATTAAATGTATTTCTTTCTCTCACTACAAAATTGTCTCTTCTCATCTATGAGGTTCAGCCAGCCTAGCATCTTTTTGTCCATTGCTTAAAAGTTTCCAAGAGTTGCTGGTAGGGAAGTGGGAGGATCGGACCTCTCCAAAACTTTCTGGAATAGTGTTAATACCATCTTACTTTTCAATTTACTTCCCAGGCTATATTACAGCACTTGGGATGGATTTTTCCAATGATTCATTAGCCAGCAAATCTAATTAATTAATTGTTCTCTTACCTAACATGAAGAAATATGGCCTATTTATGGTCTGCTTTCACGGAATCATTGATATATAGAGATAGAAGAGGGCTTAGAAGTCATCTAATCTAACTCCCTTATTTTACACTTTAGGAAACTGAGGCCCACTGATGCTAAGCAACCTGCCCAAGATCATGCAGGTAGAAAGATGATGAAACTGACAGAAAGATTATATCTGCAGATATGATTTGAACCCAGATCTTCTCCAAATCCACCACTTTTTCCATTGTATCACTGAACTCTCCTAAGAAGGCAGAATTCCTTGTGCCAACATTGTTTTGGGGGCATGAGATTCTAAAAATCAATAAAATGATTCTCAAACCCCACCTACTTGACTCCTCCAGGCTCATCCTGGCATCTCTTGTTTCATTTTTGCATAATGAAAACCATTTTATTATCTGGGATCCTGTTTTTGAAGATCTTGACTTCTAATAAGAGTTGAAAGCCACTTTTGTGGGAATCGGACAAGCTTCCTGCCATTTCAGTGTTTGTGAGGAAAGACTTTCTAGTGTTCCCAGGCAGAAAGTTGCAATTTGCATTTTGGAAATATAAACAAAACAAATGCAAAAAAATGATGACTGGTCCAGGGTTCTGAGAATAAAAACAACATGTGCTCATCTAAGTTAACAATGAACAGACATTAAAACTAAGGAGAATTTGGAAAAACCTCCTAGTCAGTCCATTGTGGTGATTTACAACAATTGTGCTTTACTGGTTTGGAAACCATGCTTTTCCCTAGACTTGAGAATTAGGGTAGGGAGGCAGCCCAAAGTACTCTTACTTTCAACTATTCATGGGCCCATGCCCTCCCTTGTGAGTGCTTTGGAAGCAGTAGCAAATGGATCCCTCCACACTGGAACTTTGGAGACACATTGAACATGTTTTTTCAATAAAATATACACCATGGAACTTGCTGGGTCAGGAATGGGGCAGTAGAAAAGCATCTCACTTGGCAAGCAAACTAACAGAGATGCCAGATTGTCTCAGAGCTAAAGCTAAATAAAGGGATTTATGCTAATTAGTCTAGTTGTGACCTCTCAACCCTTCCCTCGTTTTCCTTAATTTAGTGAAATATGTTTTCTTGCCCTCTCATCTTTATTCTTTCACTCACCATGGGAATATGTTCTCCCTCCAAAAAAAAAAAGGCTTTTTCATATTTATATCATAGGAAGAGGTTTGGGAAAAGGAATCTAGATCTTTGGTAGCTCAATACATATTGTATGACTACCCAACAGAAAGGTCATTATTACTGGTTTTTTCCAGTAGAGCATAAAATCCATGCTCTTATATTTTTCTGTTACTTTGATAAGGGTAGATTAATGGAAAAACTTGCCCATAATAGAGAATCAAAAAGGGTTTTAATCTGTAGTAGTGGAAATGAAGATAAGACAACATGCAAAGGCAAGAAGTGAACAGAGCACTTCCCTATGACTTAGAAATTGGGTGGATGCCCTTATTTATTGTATCTTGGCGGCTGGTAAGCCTGTGGTTCACAACAATGAAAAGGATTTCCAGAATTTAGAAAGGTTGTCTTAATATATATACAAAACATCTTTAGAGCCAATGTATACCTACAGATAGATCTGGGTACTGGGTATTCAGAGACTAAAGTTTTTAACCTGGGGGATGGACATCCACAACTTTTCCATTCTTATTACCTTTTATTGTTTTGCTAAGACTTTCCTCCTATTAGGCAAGCTGCTCATTCATTATAGACAGATGTCTTGCCAATTGCTGTTCTAAATGGCCTTTAAAATGTAACTTGAAGAAGTTAACAGAACCAGAACAATTTGTACAAAAACGAGAACAATGCAAAGACAACAACTTTGAAAGATATAGGAAGTGATTGATGCAATGATCAATCACAATTCCTGAGGACTGGTGAGGAAACAAGGGCACTCATCTTCAGACAGAGAGACAACAAGCATCTCTTATGTTTCTACTATGTGGCTGTATTATGCTAAGCACTTTGCAAATAGCATATCATTTGATCCCCACAAAAATCCTTGAATGAAAAAGTCATTATTCTCATTCTACGGATGAAAAAACTCAAGCAGACAGAGGTTAGGTGACTTGCACAGTGTAAGTGTCTGAGGCAGGATTTGAATTCATGTCTTCCTCACTCAATATCCACAGCTTCCTCTGTTGTCAGAGAGGTAGGAGATGGAAGATGCATTTTTTTTTTTAGAAAAGCCAATAGGAAAATTTATTTTTACTTGGTTACATATATTTGTTAGAAAGATTTTGTTCCTCTTCCCATCAAATCACCCAATTTGGGGGGGCAGATATCAAAAGGAGAAAATATTAATGCATACTAATTGGTAAAACTAAAATAAACTTTTATTTTTATAAAAGAGAAATGTAAGGAAAATGTTAAATGGTAAATTGGAGAGTGAGGTTGGATAGAGAAGGGAACAGAGAATATAGAAGAGTTCTAACAAATTCTTTCTGTGTGGAAAAGGAGTAAATTTGGGATTTCCCATAAAATCAACTATCCCACCAGGGCATTCTTGTAGCTAATCCTTGAGAAATCAAAAGAAAACAACTGTTATTCTTAATTTTATCCTCCTTTCTACCCTCTCTCTCTCTCTCTTTTCCATTCCCTTCTTCTCCCCCTGAGGTCTATATACCTAGGTCAGTCATTGTGTAATAACTGGGGTCAAAAACCCTAAGAAGTGACTTCAGACTGCTTTGTAAATCCTGTCAAACCTGTTCCTTTTGCAAACTGAGGGACCCCGATTTAGGTTAATCTCCTAAAAGAAAAACCAAGTCTGATGACGAAGGACTTCTCTTAGGAGAGGTCAATCAAACAATCAATTAAAAAGCATTTATTAAGTGCTGCCTACATATCAAGTACTTGATTAGAGACAAAAGTAAAATGGCCCCTGCCCTCAAGGAGCTTTTTTGAGGAATACAAGGACAAAATGAGATGTAGTCTTGTCCTCATGAAACTTGGGTTCTCCCAAAGATGCCCTCCATAAGGCATCAATGACCATCCATCCTCCTTGGAGTCGGAGCGGTCCATTGCTATAATGGCTCGCATTTATATCGAACTTTGATGTCAACAAAGAACACCCTATCTATTCACTCTTTCAATCCTCCCAACAACTTTGGAAGGTATACAATTATAATAACATCCATTTTATAGATGAGGTAACTGATCCTCTAAAAGGTTGTGACTTCCCATTGCCACTGTCCTGAGCAGCCTCTTCTTTGCTTCATTCTGACATCTGTAACCTACTTCTGTGGCTTGAGGTGATAACATTGTACAAATTTTAGCCTGTAAAAATGAAACTAAATGATGGGCCAATTTGTCATTTATGGTCTATTGAAACTGCCAGGACAATCCCCATTTAGGGAGAGTTCATTTCTGGGGAGGAAAGACATTTTTTTATTGAGTATAATTTTTAACCCCTTCCCTTACACTTTAAGAGTTAATAACATTCTTTGAAGCATAATAAATGTAACATAATACATAAATATAAACTCATAATTTACATACAAAAAGTCAATTTTTTTCTTAGTTAATTTTTGCAAGAAACTGAGATTTCTTTGCTCTGATCAACTCTCTGCCCCCTCCACATTCCCACCACAACTCTTAGATAGTGAAAGCTTCTTTGAAGGTCAGTCCTATGGAAATTACTTCTACCTGGATTGTACACCCTGAGATAACAGCCTCCTCCCAAGTTGCTAGCCATCTTGAACTGAGAAACTGCCCAATTATAGGCTTTTTCCTCCAGATAATGTTGACCTTCATCTGAGGCTACTGAGGATGATGAAGTGACAAGGTGAAGTTGGCCAAAAGATCAATCATGAGTTTAGAAAAAGGCTGTCCATAAGCTCAATTTAAGGTGACCTACACAATTAGTCCTGCAAAATTTCAACATCAGTATTGCCTTTTATTGATGAACTATGTCAGAAACAACTTTTTAATCTGCACAAGCAAGAGTTATATTGCTTCCAGAGACTCTTCACTTAACCTTCACTGGTAGCAAATTAGCCCATTACTGAATGGTAGATTAGAAACTACACAGACTTGAAGGAGGATGTAATCATTACATTGAAGTGAAAGAAAGAGGGGAAAATTGGGGTCAAGGGTTCCAATCCTGTCCCTTCTTACTTGGTGCCTTTAACCAACCTCACTTAACCTCTCTAGATTTCAGCATCTTCTTCTGTCAGTGAAGAGGATGAAGAAAGAGCCTTAAAGTGTCATTTTGCTTGGAAAGTCCTGACCTAAAAACTCCCAAAGGGAAAAACTATAGTATTTCCAAAAAAGTTTGACTTGACTTGAAGCAATTATGAAAGGATGACAATTTTTCTATTCACAAACTAATCCTAATTTCCCTCTAGAAGTGAATTCTTAACTGGGATCCAAGAACTTGCTTGACATATATATTTAAATAGAATTGATTTCTTTTATAATCCTATGTATTTTACATATTTAAAAGCATTATTCTGAGAAAGAGTCCTCAGGCTTCAATAGGCTCCCAAAGGGGCCCTTGGAACAAAAAGGTTAAGAACCCCAGTTTTTCCTATATATTATATTTTTAATTTATGACCAAAACAAGCATTTCCATAACAGAGTAGAAATAAAATATGATTGTATATGAAACTGGTAATCCATTCGGTTGTAAAATACATAACAAAGTTATGTATATTTTTTCTCCCCACTGAAGATGGCTGCCATTAGATACAAATAGGTATATACAAATATAAAATTATTCTATACAAACTTTCATATGTAGATAGTATCTTTCTTCATATGTCCTGTTTTAAATACGTTTTTTGTTTTTTTTTTTGCAAAAAGAGTATTCACCAACAGCTAATGGTTTTCCCAAAGAATGTTCATCTGTTTTCCTCTGCATATTGGCCCCAAACTTCAGCCACAGTTTGGAAGTTGCCTGAACATTTCAGCAATACCTCCCATTCTCCCTGCCCTTCCCCTTTAAATGGTACTCTATTTTTAATACACACCAAAAAGTATTTATAGACCCAGTTTTCCAAAGATCAAAAGCCAAGACAGGTATGTGATACAGACAATGGCAAGCTTGACTGAAACCCTGCCATACATTCAGCCTCGATGCCGAGAAGTTTTCCTCTGATGATGCATTCTGGGTGGCTTCCATGCTCCACACCATCATCTTAAGCCATGTGCCAAATTTTTGGGCTTGACACATGTAAAGAGATAATTTGTGTGATCCCTGGTTTGTTTTTTACCCTGTTTAAAGGGGAAGAAAAAGTCATAAAACTTTACAGTACAACCAGCATGACTCAATGTTGTTTCTGGATTTCAAAATACTGAGGTTAGATGTGCTAACGATTCTCTACTTTTTTACAAGACAAGCCAGGGCAGTTTTTTTTTTTTTTTTTTTTTGCCAGTACATGCCGAAAGAAAGGGGAAACAATGTATTCTCAAAAACATCAACTTCCTTTATGTTTAAATGCTATTCTCTGAGTCTGGCAGCTACCAGATCCTTGGTCCTAGGAGGGCACAGCTGCTGGAATGAGAGAAATTACCAACAAACAACACAACCATCATTGCCTTCTAATCATGGGGACATTCTTGGAGTGTTGCCTGTTGGCTTTCCAACCAAATCCAATAGTAATAGTCTTAAACCCCTTCTGAAGATTAATCTGATTCCCCAGTGTTTCCCTTTTTGTCTTATCTTCTCCCATTTGAACATATTCTCTTCTTTTGTCTTTGCAACTCCATTGCCCAGGGAGGGATAGTATGGCGTAGTGGATAGGGAGAGCCAAAAAGTTAGTCAGATTTTGGTTCATGTCCTTCTTATGACACACAGAGTGAACTTGGACAAATCATTGGTTCTCTAAGATTATAAATTGTAGAGACCATATGGACTTAGGTTAGTGGGCATTTCTTCCCTGAGATGATGAAACCAGAGTCCATTGCCTTGCATGGCATTCAATCATAGTGAGTATTTAATAAATGCTTTTGGAATTGAATTAAACTGATAATAAAGAGCAAGGTCTTTGCCTTAAGAATGCAGTAGGGTCTTCAAAAATCAGTCTGAATGCCTTCCAGGCACTTTTCCCTTCTGTAGGTTGAAGCTGTAAGGTTCAACCTAACTCTCTTGCTATCTCATTTTTAAATAAGGTCAAAGGGACTGAACTCAGTTGCTAGAAAATAATCTCCTGTTTTGACAAGCAAAGTCTTGACTTTATTTTCTATAAATGCCTCAGCATTTATCTTGAAGGGGAAGGCCATTATGTAGTCACAGTATTTGTCTTATCTCTTAAATGGCACCCTTTATTTATGGAGGCAAGTCTTGTGGCATGTCTGGACTCTGTTGTTGAATTTTTCCCCTCCTTTCTTTTTTTTTTTTCCCCTTCTCAATTTTATAGAGAGGGAATAGTTTTCATATCTTCAGGGTATTTCCTCAATTTCTAATCTAAACAATTGGTTTGAGGCAGGACCGCTCTCATTAACACTAATGAAAGTTACCTGTCTGAAACCTCAAACAAAACTCCATTTATCAATTTGAGACTTTCTACAGGTCCCTCGATTTGAAAGCTTTTGTTGAAACTCACCTCAGTCTGATATTCTGGAATTTAGCTTGGTGGGATTGGGGGTTGAATCTGGCTAACGGGCTTTGGATAGTTTTGTTTGAACCAATAACTCTGGGTCCAGTGTCTAGGGTTGTACATCTTAACCAAGAAATTTCAAGCTAAGTATAAGGCTCCAGAGGTGCCCTTATGACATCCTAGATTTAATGCATTTAACACCTCCTTCTCAGTCCCCACCCCCAACTACTGTGGAGTGACTCCTTTTTAAATAAAATTTACTTTAAATTCTATTAAAAAAAACTATGTCATTTTGTCCTTCCTGAAGCTTTCTTTATAAACTTGAGACAGGAAGTTTATAACAAGGACAAATTCCTAAATTATGTAATTAAGTTGGTTGATAAGAAGATAAAGCTACATTTACTTCTGTAATCTTCATTTTTTCATGTTGCTTTTTTAATGAGTCAGTGAAAATTCCACCATATGCCTAAAATACAGCTCCCGTTTTGACAAGCTCATACCCCAGAGCTCAGAGATTCAGCTTACTGGTTCATCTCTCTCTCTTTTGATCTTTCTCTCACTGTCTCTGTCTCTCATCTTTCTGTTTATGTATTTGTGTATGTGTGTCTTTCTCTATCTCCTTTTCTGGTTCTCTCTTTTAATCTTTCACTGTGTGTGTGTGTGTGTGTGTGTGTCTTTCTCTGGCTCCTTTTCTCTCTCTCTCTCTCTCTCTCTCTCTCTCTCTCTATTTATCTATCTTTCTTTCTCTCACTGTCTTTTCCTCTGTTTCTGAGTGCCTCTATCTCAGTCTGTGTCTCTGTCTCTTCTCTCTGTGTCTGTCTCTCCTCTCTGTCTGTCTCTCTTTTGTCCTTCTGTCTCTCCTCTGTCCCTCTGTCTCTGTCTCTCTCTGTCATAAAAATTGCACTCTCCAGTGTAAACCAGGGTAAATCACCTAATTTCATGTTATTTGTGCTTAAAATGGAATACATTATGAAAGAATTTCCTTATTACCCAAAGCTAGTTGTTGAAGTTTCCCCTTTTTAGATTTATAGATGGGTTTTAAGGCTATATACAATAAAATAACTATCTGCTTCTCTGGTGAAGAACATAAGATCATAGGTTTGGAGCCTGAAGGGACTTTAGTGATCATTAAAACCAATCCCTTGCCCATTTTATAGATAAAGAGACTAAGGCACCAGAGAGAAATTAATTTGCTGAAGGGTACAAAGGTAGTGAGGGGTAGAGCAGAATTTGAACCCAGGTCTTCAGTCTCTGAATTTAAGGTCAAAGAAAGAAGGTACATGTTGAGTTTATGAAATCTGATTAGAGGATTTTGATTCTACAGAATAAAATGTCCATTTGGTCCAAAATTGTATAGTTATAGACTTGTTAAGAGTTAGAAGTGCTTCAGGGGCAGCTAGGTGATACAGTGAGATAGAGCACCGGCCCTGGAGTCAGGAGGACCTGAGATCAAATCTGACCTCAGACACTTAATAATTACCTAGCTGTGTGGCCTTGGGCAAGTCACTTAATGCCATTGCCTTGCAAAAAAATTAAAAGAAAGAGGCAGTTGAGGCTCATTGAGGTTTGCAAGGTCTCAAAGCTAGTCAGTCTTGCAGAATTAGTCAGGGCTCCAGCTTTATAATTCTTTGGTATTTCCTTCTCTTCATTTCTCTCAATTAGTGATTCTTGATCATATGGAGTTGTGAAAAACAGACAAATATCCAAAAGGTATTTGAACATTTCTCTCCTACCCCAAAGAACTGGGAAGGTTTTTTTTATTGATTTTAAATTCAAAGAGAATTAGAATAAGTTTTGTTTTGAGAATTTTATAAGTGTCCCTTGTAAGTGATGATATAGAATATCCAATGAACTTGGATTGGAATTGATACTAATTAGGAAGATGGTGTACTCTATCCCCTCCCCTGCTCCTTTTAAACCTCAGGCAATGATTATGGTACTATCATAAGTGGAATAGAAATATACCATGTATACACTTTAGGTAAAGGAGTTAGATCACTAGATTTGTGATTTGCAAGACTTGGATTCATATCCAACCTTAGACACATATGATTGGTATGACCCTGCAAAGTCATTTAACCACTCTCAACCTCAGTTTCTTCATCTATAAAACAGAGAGAAGACTATATTTGCGAATGCTGTGAGAATCAAAAGAGATGAAGTCTGTAGAGTCCTTTGTAAACCTTAAAGCACTGTACAATTGCTTATTTTATTTGTTTTGCTTTTGTTTGAGATGGACCCAATCAGCATGTAGCACTGGAATCTTACTGTTGTGTATTGTACCAAGGAAAAAGAAAGAAAAAATATTGAGAGGAAGGAAGGAAAAGAAGGAAAGAAGGAAGAGAAGGAAAAAGGAAGGAAAGGAAAAGTAGAAGAAAGGAAGGGGAAAGGGGAAGGAAGGAAAAAGAAGGTGTGGAAGAAAGGAAAAGGGAGAAAGAAGGAAGGGAAAGGAGGAAGGAAGGAAAAAGAGAAGAGGAAGGAGGAAAGATGGGAAAGGGGAAAAAAGAAGGAAGGAAGAAAACTTTCTTGAATCATCAGAGATATAAAGCAATGAAGCAGATATCTTTTCTAAAGAATAGAGACTCCATTCTTAGTTGCTTCTAATTTTGACAGCATTTGAGATAGGTTAAAGGACTACAGAGAGTAATCACTGTTCAGTTATTAAAGGCTTCATTGTTTGGACTCCCAGGATCTGTTCTTCATCCACTCATCTATCTATGGTACCCATTTAGAACATGAAAAAGTGCTGAGAAATGAGAGGATCTGAGGCAGGAGCCCCATGGATGGGCCCATGTCATCAGCACTGCTATTCCTGTTGTGGCCTGCTCAATTCGGCCCCAATGCTATCGGCATTTTTTGTCAGCATCTGTCTGTGTGAGGGATAGGTGATTAATGAGTTGTAGTCATAGCTACCTCTAAGAAGAAAAAGAATGGCTTATTCTATACCTATTCTGAATTCAGTGGAGAAAAATAGATGAGCAGGGAAATGGTCATATATTCTAACCCTAACTTCATACTCATGTATGTGTGCACGTGACATGATGGTACTCTGGGTAGCACAGTTTATCTGCGCCAAATCTTTACTGCCACTAGATCTCCAAAGTAGATTTGGGAGGAAGAAGGGAGCAGGGTGGAGAGATTCATTTCAAAGCACAACTCGAAGGTAAAGTCCAGAATTCAAATGAAGCCTCTGATTCTTACTAGTTGTGTGACCCTGGGCAAATCACTTACATCACTCAATCACATCTGTTTTTCTCATCCCTAAAATGGGGTGGATAATTTTTTTTACATGGTTGTGAGAATCAAAAGCAATAATGTAAAACCCTCTGCATACTTTAAATTCTAGCTATGATCATTCTTGGTGTCCTCTGACCAGATAGGAGAACTCTCACTCCAGTTTCTGTGTCAACGTGAATATGACAGAGAAAAGGAGAAGTCTATCATATTGGTTATTGAAGTTCTCCAATAACTGTCCTGGACAACATGTATAATTCATGCCAGAGGAGACTTGTCCCCCCTCCAGTCAGATTGAACTGGGTTCTGTGACTAGAAGCCTGAAATTCAGTCTGGTTTCATTTGGGTGCCACTGGATTTTTTGTTGGTCCTTTATTATGCATTTTTGTCTCATTGTAACCTGACCATAAAAAGCCTTGGATTAGGCATGACTTGAAAATAGTTTATCCCCTGATTCTACCATCTCCTTGAATTTCCCCCTACATTCAGAGGCCATCCCCTCACAGACAAGTCCAGCCATGTGCATTGTAGGCTGTCCAAGCCTCTGGCAGAGATGAAGACCTGTTCAAAAGACAACTGTAGGCGATTTTGTGTGTTCCAAAATGAAGCTGATCCTTTCCCCTACTGCTTATAACTATCTCCTCTCCTCTCTATGGTTTGCAAGCCAGGCTTTTTTCTCAGCCCCCAGGAGCAGCCTTAAAGTTTTACAGCTGTTCTAGTCATCACTTCTCTCCTCCTATAAAGAGAAACAGCATGAGGCATCTCAGAAAAGTGCCTTTAGAAACACATGTGTATGTGTGTGTGTGATTCCAAGCAAAACCTATAAACATGATATTGTATGTATGTGTACAAAGACATACATGTGCATAGATGGACATGTGTCTATTCACATAGAAACCTGCATTCATATGTATATAAATATATGATTTTAAACAAGTAGTCAAACAAATAGATAAATAAGTGAATACTGGATACTTAAAGTTCTAAATAAAGCATCTGGTAAAGTCTGTCCCCACTGGAAAGTTCTTGGGCTGCAGGGTGCTCACCAACAGGCAACCCTGCCAGGAGACATAGACTATGACATACGTGTGAACCTTGACTGGGCTAAAGATCCATCTGCCTATTCTTCAGCAACTGCACTAATGATCCCCCAAGGAAATTCAGATTCTTTTTTTCCAATATGAAGAAAGAAAGAAAAGAAACTCAAAGTATTGCTCAAACTATCCGACAATGCCTTTTAATCGCTTGCCAGATCAATAAACTGCTTCTTAAGAAGATATTTTTTTCAAGACAGCATCTGGTATAGATTCTGTAGATTGTAGAAAGTAAATTTGGCTACAAATGACCAAATCTCACAAAACCCTTTTCCAGTCGAAGGGCACACTCTTTCTCTTGAGCAGTGATGAGATGTGCCAGATATTCAATTACCATAATTTGTCCACCTCTTTTTTTTCTCCTCCACCTCAGAAGCTATAAAATTGGAAATTTGGGTCAGAGCCCCCAGGTACAGCAGCCAGGACTTGCTCAGATATGAAACGTGACTTAGCAGCTCTCCAAGAAATAATCATATTAATTCTTTTAGAAGACAATGCCAAATAGGAAGGGCCATGCTGAAGGCAAGAAGGCTGCACTCTAGGCAAGGTGCTTCCCTAAGGAAATCTTACCTAGAGAAAAGAAAGTCAAGTCTAGCTGCCATGCTTACCCATGGTCCCAATGCTCACTACTCAAATTAGAATTTTCCTTTTCTTGGATTTGGGACTGCTTTTTTTCTTGTTCCTGAAAGTAGATGAGCTAATTCACTCTCCGTTTTTATTTCTGCTAAAGAAATAAATCTTTGTTAATTGATGATTCAAAGGTAAAGGGAACCAGAATCTTCCCTCCAAAAAAAATCACATTAACCACATCCATATGATTGACAGAAGTGTGAAGTAGTGGTTTGAGCACTGGACTTGGAGAAGGCAAGACCTGAGTGCAAATCTTGCTTAAGATAATTGCCAAATGGGTAATCCTGGAATAAATCCCTTAACTTTTCTGTGCCTCAATTTCTTCTATAAAATAAGATGGTGAACCTGACAGGCTCTAAAGTCTCTTCTAGCACTAAATTCATCATCTTATGATTTTGTGGACTTCATTTATCCAGCTATGTCTTTTACTATTATTACCAGAGCTGGGATAAGAAATTGTTGCTTCCAGAACAAAAAGCACAGCACCTTTTATTTTTCTTTATAATTATAATATTTAGAATTTAACACAAAATACTTTAATAATAAACTAATTATATTAGAATAATAATTACATATTTACAACACACATTAATGTTAATAATTTATAATATATTAAAAACTATTTTTATTTATTCATTCATGAGGTAGAGATAAACTCTGATGCTGACTGAGCCTGATGGGGGAGATGAGGAAACAGAATAGGGAATGGGAAGGAGTATACCTCATTCCACCATCTGGTAGCCTCCTGCTTATCTTGCTATCTAGCTGCCTAGCTCTCTTGAACATTTGACAAATGAGGAGCTTAAAGCATCAAGAATGAACCGTCCAAGGTTGTTTCTTTGCTTAGAAGCAACATGGTGAAATTGAGATCTGGACTTGGAAATGAAATTGTGAAGATGTACATTCAAATTCCCCCCTCTGACAATGACTAGTAGCTGGGTGATCCTGGAAAGGTCATTTAACTTCTCATCTTCCCTTTCCTCATTTGTAAAATGAAAGAGTTGGAGTTAATGAGCTCTAAAAATCTCTTTCAATTCCGGATGTATGATTCTGAGGTCCTATGAGGAAGCAGCACATCCTTCTCTCTTTTGGGTGGAGATGGAGGTAGGAGGGGGTGCAGCACAAATCATCAAACCAGAAGCTTTGAGAAGGACCTGTTGCTACAAGCAGAACTGGCATTCTGTGGGGGTGTCTGATGATGTGCGTCCCTGGTGTTCAGTCAATAGGGTAAATAACTAAGAGAAAACACCTGGAAGGAGCTGGTTGGCAGAAAGGAAGAGGCAGTTTCTTTGATCTTCCCAATTGGGTCCGAGACTTGTGTTACTGCAAACAACTCTTTTGATCTAAGGGAGGACTACAAAAGCTAAGTTCAAATGGGAACCAGCACAAAAGTCACCCTTGTTTCCTTTGGGAGATGAATGACTGAGGTCAAGGTCCCAGGCTCCCAACTCTTGAAGTCATAGAGTGATGGAATGTGAGAAATAGAAGCTAAAGTGAAGGTGACCCAGTCTAACCTTTAATCTGATTATGCAATCAGTCCTGCAGGAGTCAAGGGCCTTGCCTCAAGTCACCTGGTGAGTTCAGTCCAGAGCTGAGATCAAATTTCTGGGGTACTTGCCTAGGGCAGGGATTTTCCCACCTCTTCTCCAAGCCAGTGCAAAAGTGGCCCTGAGCTACATTATGAAATAAGCAGCATCTGTTACCTTCATCCATCTTCTCTTTCTGCATCTTTTTACTGCTTCCATCTCCCATTGCCCTTTGGGTACCCAAGACTCCCAAACCTTTTCCTTCCCTTCCTATCTCTTTCTTCCCCATCCACCTCTGTACCATCTCTCTCTCCATTTCTCAAAATCTTTCGCTCTCCCTGTCTCTCCCAAGCAATACTTGGGATTCTGCTCAGCTGACTGTCACATTGCAAAAGATCATACTGGCTTAAATTACTCCCTTTCCCAGGGACATCATGTCTTCTATCTAATAGTATCCCCTAAGAACAATACTTTACTGGGGTTCAAATTTGATTTAAGACTACTTGTGACATGCAAAGGCAATTTACAGTTGAGGAAATCAAAGCAATTCATAGTTATATGAAAGATTGCTCTAAATCATTACTGATTAGAGAAATGCAGATTAAAGCATCTCTGAGGTACCATCTCACACCTATCAGATTGGCCAATATGACCAGAAATGACAATGTTCAATGTTGGAAGGGATGTGAGGAATCTGGGACACTAATACATTGTTGGTGGATCTGTGAACTCATCCAACCTTTTTGGGAACAATCTGCAATTATGCCAAAAGTCAATAAGAATGTGCATACCCTTTGATCCAGCAATACCATTACTGGGTCTATACCCAGTTGCACAAAAATATTCATAGGAAACCTGTTTGTGGTAGCAAAGAATTGGAAATTGAGTGAATGTCCATCAATTAGGGAATGGCTGAACAAATCGTGGTATATTATATATATATATATATATATATATATATATATATGTATATGTGTGTGTGTGTGTGTGTGTGTGTGTATATATATATTTGTTATGGAACACTATTGTTCTATTAGAAACCAAGAACCAAGAGGGATGGGGTTTCAGAGAAAACTGGAAAGACTTGCACGAACTATTATATATATATATGTATATATATATATATATATATATATATGATTGGAAAACAAATAAAATATTAATTTAAAAAGACTAGCTAACATTGGACAATTTGTTAAACTCATTAGACTTTTATTTCTCCCTGTGTAACATTAAGAGTTGAATTTAATGTTCTCATTCTAGGTCTATGAACAATGACCCATGAATGAAGACCAGGAAAAACAGATCAGTGATATTTAGAATTGGTTTTTATCTCATCCTTGTGGTCCTCCTGTGCTTAAGCTGAGATTTGATTGTTAGGTGCACAATATTTTTGCATTTTATAAGATTGTTGTTCAACCATTTTCAGTCTGTCCAGATCTTTGTTACCCACTCTTGGCAAAGATTCTGGAGTGATTTGATATTTCCTTCTCTAGATCATTTTACAGATGAAGAAACTGAGACACACAGGGTGTGACTTGCTCAGGGTCAGCTAGTCAGTGTATGAGAACGGATTTGAACCCAGGAAGAGTCTTCTTGACTCCTGCCCTAACACCCAGCTGCCTTCTTACACTTTACTCCCATCCATTCTTACTCTTCAACCTACTAGCCCTTCTAATAAGGCACTTCATCTCCCATCTCTGTGTATTTGCACCCTAGTTCCCTAGGCCTAGCATGCTCTATATTCTCATCTCCGTCTCTTAATTAGCTGGCCTCTTTCAAATCCAGTCTTCTGTGGTAGGAGGCCTTTCTGGATTTCCTCAGTGACTAGTGCTTTCCCTTTTCAGATAGTAGTAACAGAATTGCTATAGCACTCTAATGTTTGCAAAGAGCTTTATAGATATTGTCTTTGTTTCTTCCACCCATCTGTGTGCTATTATTAGTCTTATTATGTCCCCTTTTATGTGTTATTAGTTCTCTCTTTTTCAGATAAGGAAACTAGGGCTAAGAAAGTTTAAATGACTTGACATAGGTCATTCAAGTAAGTGTCTCAGGCAGTAGTATTAGAATTCAGGTCTTTCTGACTTGGAGTCTGGTACTCTATCCGATGAGCCACCATTTTCTCTTTCATCTTCCTTGTATAAACCTCATATACAATTTATGTGTGAATTTTCCCCAGTAGAATGGGGGGGGGCTCTTTGAGGACAAGAACTGTTTTTATCGTTCTTTATATCTTTATATCTCCAGCATCTAACACATTGCCCAGAAATTAGTATTTGCTAAATATATATTGACAAACAATTTGCTGAGCAAAGTTTATCTAGGGATTGTGAAGCAGAAAAGAGGAGATTTAGGAAGCATTAGAGTTTTTACTCCTACTTTTGATTGATGAGTGAGTTTTGAGAAGAAGTGTTGCAAAGGGGAAAGAATAATGATTTTGAATTCAGAAGATCTGGGCTCAAATCCTACCTCTTTTATCTCCATCTTTGTGGTCTTGGGCAGGTCACTTAATCATTTTTGGTCCCAGTTTCCTCTGTCAAAATGAAAGCCTTGGCTCAGCTTCCTTCCAACATTTCTTCCAGCTCTAAAATACTAAGCCGATAAGGCTAAGCAGATGGTGCTGAAGAGCTTTGACTTTTCTGGACCATGAAAATCCCTTTACTGAATAAATTTTGAACTATGTTCAGAAATCTTTGGGAAAAGTTCATTGAGGTTCTCAGAGAATTATTCATTAAAAAAAAAGAACCCACAAGATAAAAGAGATTCCTTATGGTGGCTCTAGCTACACATTGAAAATCCCCATAAAGCTGTTGTTAAATGAATTCACTAATTAAGGCTTATTCATAGCAGTAATTAGAACAGCAGATTGCATGCTGAAGTTTTCTATGACTTCCCGTCATGGGAACCTTAGAGCTAATACTGGTTGGCTTGAGCTGCTGAGTCTTTAAGGACAGGTCTTCCCCATGAACCAGCTGTTTTAGAGCCTTAAAATCCCACCCACGTCCATGGCAGCCATGTGGGGCAAGATGAGGGCAGATTGTCTAACCCAACAATCTGAACATCAGAGAACAAAAGAGAAATTTTTTTTCCTCCTTAAGAGGGATGTTTTATTCTTTGAATTTCGTGGTAAAGGGGCTAGGACCCCCTTCTTTGTTTTGGGTAGGGATAGTACCTTAGCCCTTAGTGAAGGTTTATTTTCATATGCTCAGTAAATAATTCTTACAAACAATAGCAAAACTTGAAACCTAAGAGGGTATGTTCAATGAAAGATCCATTTCAATCCCTGGAAAAATGAGAAGGCAGATAATGAAGGTAGACTTAGTGACGTGATAATAAATGTTTAACAACTAGTTCAATGGCAAAAAAAAAATTCTCTCACCATACCTTAAAGTATAATCTGAATTTTCAACATTTTCCTCCATTACTTTCTTAGTGCAAAATTAAAAGTCAAGTCTTCTTTTTAGTCTTTTTTTTTTGGATTTTTAGGCATAAAATTCTAGAACTGTGACCTTGGACAAGTCACCTAAGTCTGCCTCCTTTTGATCATCTGTAAAACAGCAAATTACTCTAGTATCTTTGAAGAGAAAACCTCATATGGGCTCATGAAGAGTCAGATAGGCCTGAACAGCAAAAGGGAATAAAATGATCACACTGACCATTTAACAATTGGCTCTCAGGACTGACTTTAACCAATTTGATCTGATAAGACTACTTATAAGCTCTATGGTCTTTGATAAAAAGGACCTTGATTGTGGAGGGAAGAAGAAAACTGTACGTTCTCTAGTTTTTGAGGATCATCGATCTCTGAACACCAAAACTTTCGAATAAGGAAGTCTGTCATTTCATCAGAGTGCTATCCTCTCCAGACACTTATCACAATTCCTCCTTCCCCCTAACAGTAACTGTTTGGAAAAATTAATTTTATATTTTAAGTCCTGAACTTAAACATGAATATATATATATATATAAATATGTAAATATTTGTGAATATGAATCTCCTTATTGGAATTTGCTTTTAAAAATAACCATCTAATAAATTCCATACATTCTTTCAAAACTATACTGTTTATCTGTTTTCTTCTAAACTTATTTCTATTCTCTTCTGAGCCTTAAAAAAATTCAGTGACCCCCCTTTACCCAAGTTAAACTCATTTTTCTTTTTTTGTTCTAATATATTCTCTTTTTACCCTCTTTCCTTTGCTCTCTTTTCAATTTTCCTCCTCTTAAAACCTTTGATATAGAACAAAACTACCTCCAGGACAACTATGTTTCTTATTTAATTTCCCTGTTATCATTTGAAGGAAATTTGGTTTCAAAAGGGACACTTGTTTCTACTTCCTCTATTATAATCTTAGCCCTCCATCATCATATAGCTCCTTCAAGTTCCTCAAATTACCTTTCTAGGTTTCACTAGGATTTTTTTTCTTTTGGGATTTCTTTCAAAAGGTAATGGTAGATTCTTTCTATCTTCACTCTGTCCTCTGGTTCTATTAGATCTGGACAGTTTTCATTTATGATTTCTTTAAACATAATATTCAGACGTTTTGTTGTTGTTCTTAAATATGATTTTCAAGAAGTACAATGATTTTTAAGTGATCTTTTCTTAATCAGTTTTTCAGGTCAATTTTTAAAATATCAGGTATTTTACATTTTCTCTTATTGAAAATATCTTTTGATTTTTGTTAAAATAATTCTTGCTATCTCATGGAATCATTGATTGTTATTGTTTTTTCTGCTTTTCAGGAAGTCCATTTCTTTACCTTATTCTTTTCTAAGCTGTTTATTTTTCCTTCTAATTCTTTCCTCAAGAACTTTCGCTTTTGCTTCGTTTTGCCCTAGGTATTCACTTAGAATTTTGGAAAATTTGGGAAAATTCATTTTTTTCTTTTGTGTAACTGCTTATAGTTTTTTTTATGGAGTTATGCCTTATTTTGTTGGGGGATCTCCAGATATAAAATAATTTTTATATGTTATCCTATTTCCCCCAATAACATGTTAAAACAATTTTATCTAAAATGATTTTTAAGCTGATTGGAGGTATCTTTGTTTTATTTGTTTTCCTAGCTTTTATTCTTGAAATGAAGCTTTGTGAAAGGGCTAGCCTCTGCCCCATATTTCACTTGTGATGGGGTTGGGTAGGTAGAGGGTCTTCCTTGGTTTCCCTCTGTGCCCTCTTGATTATTTTGCTAACACTGACCTTCTAGGATTAGCTCCCCCTGAAACTTTGAAGTTCAGAATGTTCTATTTTCAGGGTCTTTTATGGCAGGAACGTCCAACTTCCCAGTCATATCTGAGCTAGGTTAAAGCATAGTTGAGAGGGGTGGCTAGGTAGTGCAGTGCATAGAGCATTGACCCTGGAGTCAGTAGGACCTGAGTTCAAATCTGACCTCAGACACTTAATAATTACCTAGCTGTGTGGCCTTGGGCAAGCCACTTAACCCCATTTGCCTTGCAAAAAACTCTAAAAAAAGCATAGTTGGGAAATGTTTCACAAAAATAAATAAAAAAACAATAAACACAGATAATATTAGTTTGTTTTTGTGTAAGTCAATGTGCATCTAGTAAGGATATGTTTCTATTTGGGTTTGACACCATTGGTCTATGGGATCTCAACAGAGGGTGCTAGGGATCTCAGAGTCTTGGGGTGAATTAATTTTATACTGGTTGCTGCTACTCCCTGAAATCCCTAACCAGAACCTTTCTGATCAATGTGAAGTTTTGGGGGAATGGAGGGCAAGGGGTAGGGGGTCCTGACATAGGGTCAGCAGGCTGTGTGTTTCTGGTTTGTCTCTGGTCATACTGGTAGACTTCCAGCACGAAAGCCCATTGCATTGGCATCAATTCTATGTTGAGAAAAGTATCTTTAGGAATTGTGAAGTTTGGGGCAAGAAAGAGAAGATTTTGGTAGCATAAACCCTATTTCTGCTTGATATAGATTATTCTTGAAAAGAGAAGGAGCATTAGAATGAGGTTAAAACATTGACTTGGGACTTGGAGGATCTGAGTTCTACTTGTAGTGGCATTGACTTTATTGGAGGTTCCCTTTCCTATTTCTTGTGGGTCTCTTGCTGATTTTTTGTGGGGGTTTGTGGTAGAAATAACTTACTCTAATTTCTCATGGTAGTTTTTAATTATTATTCAGTCTGGTGTTTTTTTCTGAAATAGGTATTTGGGAACTGAGTAGTGTGCCTCCATTGAGGGAGTCATATTATCTAGAAGTCTGCTGGAGCTCTTCGATAATTTCTATGGCTTAAACAGTTCATCTCCCTTAGGCCAGCTTTCCAATAATGAGCCCCTGAGGACTCAGCACTGTTGATCTTCAGGCAACAAATAGAGTCTAATACAACATCTGTTTTCCAAGTTATTATTGCTATATAGGATTACACAAAATCGACACCTTGTTGGCATGGTCTCTGAGTAGGTTTGAACCATACAGTGTATGAGAAGCTGAATGCAAACCTTGTCACTATTGTATAAATGTCAACTAAGATTATCATGATTATTAGAGAACCTCTACACCATAATGGGACATTGGAGAAGGACTTTAGGAGAAAGAATATCCATCCATTCTTCCATCCATCATCCATCCATCCATCCATCCAGTTTGCCTAGCTCAATATATAGACATAGATATATGTATAGATGTTTACATATCTATAGCTACATTAATATCTATATCAATATCTTTATATTTGCATGAGGTCATAATCTCCATCCAGATCCATATTCAGATCATACATATATATGGGTGTGTGTGTGTGTGTGTATTATCATTAAGGAAATGAGATTTTATACACATACACACACATACAGAGAGAGTATGTGTTTACTATATTACAAACACTGTGTTAAATGCTGGAAATACACATAGAAATCAAGACAGTCCTTGTACTCAAAAAGACAATACTTATCAAAGGACTCACAATCATATGCAGCTAATGGAACATGCAAAGATCAGATAGTACTTATGTTCTAGTTAGTGTAGTGGTGGTGGTAGTAGTGGTGGAAGTAGTAGTAATGGTAGTGGTAATAGTAGTTGTAGTATCTAATTTAGCACAGTAATATTGCAGATGGCAAAAAAAGCTAGAAGAGTCTTGAAGAGCAATGACAGAGGAGATATTACTTCATCAAGAGGAAAATGAGTTCAAGGATCAGAGGGAAGTGGGGTTGTGAGAATGTCGGGGTCCATATTCCCTTTCATACCCTGTGCATATTGGGAACTGGGCAGTAAAGATAAAGAGAGCTGGGTTGGGAAAGGATATGTAATGCTGATCTTTTTTACTGGCCACTCATTGGCTACTTGGGATATCTTGAGGGTGATCTAATTTTACAGCATTTGATCATATCCAAATAATCTGATAAAAAAAATCGTATTGAGAAAATTATAGGTTTGGAGTCAGGAGAAATTTGGGTTATTAGTGATATGACCAAAAGCAAGTTCCTCATCTGCATATTGTGACTGATTGTAGAATCATAGAATTTCAACTCCCTTTGACTTTGGAGGGATCCCAAGTGGCCATTCAATCCAGTCCATGACTGAAAAATAATTCCCTCTACAGTATACCTGGTAAATGACTATCTGGCTTTTGATTCAATAATTTGGAAGCGACCACCACCTCAGTCATCTCATTCCACTTTTGGCTGTCTTTGATATAGAAAGTTTTCCATCTATAAAGCCTAAATAGTTCCATTTATAATTTCTCTCTGGGTCAAATAGAACATTCTTCTGCATTTCTATTCAAATATTTGAAGATGATTCTGATTCCCCTTCCTGTCTACAGTCTAAACATTAGCAGTTTCTTCAGTGGATACTCACGTGGCATGCTCTTAGGACTATAAACTTCTTCACAAATCTTCTCTGGATACTATACAGCTGGATGCCACAGTGGACAGATTGCTGGACCTGGAGACAAGTAAGATCTGAATTCAAATCCAGCCACAGATACTCAATATCCATATGATCTGGGCAAGTCACTTAACCTCTGGATGCCTCAATTTCCTCAACAGTAAAACAAAGGTAAATAGCATCTATCTGTTAGTGTTATAAAGAATCAAATGATAGAATATTTTTTAAGTCTGGCATATATATATGCCTGTAGGTATATATAAATACTTATTTTGTTCTCTGCTGCATAGGGGCTTAATAAATATCTGTTCCTTCTCCTCCCTCCCTCCCTTTATGTCCTATATAAAATATGTGCCCCACCCCCAGTATTCTACATGTACATTAACAGGACAAAGTTGATTGCCTCCATTGCCTCCTTATTTCTTGGAGCTTTTCTTACATTAATAAAGCCTATAATTAATATCATAATAATTTTATTAATACTATAATAATTATAATAGCAGGTTTCTTGGCCTCCCCATCATAATCTTGACTCATATTGGACTTAAAACCTGTATGTCTATTTTTGGGGAGGTTGGAGGGATAATTACTCTCTGGTCATGCCTCATCCATTTTGTATTTGTTAAATTACCTTTTTGTACCAAAATATAAACCTTTTTACCACCCTTATCCAATTCTTTTCTTATCATTTTTTAGGCAATTGGGACGAAGTGACTTACCCAGAGTTACACAGCACATCCTTCTCAAACTTGGCAATTTCTTCATCTACATAAATACTGCAGGGAAAAGTAAGTTAGAGAAATAGCTCTCTCTAGGAATAGCTCTAGATGGCTAATAAGAGTAGAAATAATATTATTGAAGATTTTTAGAGCTCAGTGGTAGGGGAGAGATCAATGGGAAGGAGAGAAAACTAGTTGGCTGGCTTCCGGCCATAGGGGTGACATCCGGCTTGCATGATGGTCAGTAGAAGACTTTAAGCCTTGAGGCATCATGGGATTCAGTGTCCTCAGCCCAAAAGTCCTTTAAAACAAGCAGGTGGTCAATGGGAAGAAGCAGCTTAACATTCCCATTTCTGTTTGATCACAATGGACTTTTGTTGCCTTATTAGTGGAGATGTTCAAACATTTCCCCAGCTATTGTTGCTGTCAATGGTATTGAGCAATGGTCTCTTCTGTGTTCAGTCTTTTGCCAAGTTTAAATGACAGTAGTCTGTTTGTTGAAGAAAGACTCATAGGAACTAAACAGGAAGGATTTGCCCAGGCAACCCAGCTTTCCATAAGGCGTGGGAGGCAAGCACAGAAGGTCTTATTTAGGGAAGTTCTTTATCCTTACATTTCCAACTTAATCCTTTAAATTCATTTTCCCCATGGTCCAAAATTGCATTCTGTGGACTTTGAATTTGAGTTTGAGGTTAGTGTATTAACCATGGTTCTAATTATTATAACAATAGAACACAGCTTGTATTTCAGTGGCAATATACAATCATCTCCATCCTAATAATGTAAAGGCACACTTTCACACATGGTCCAGTTACTCAAAGCATCTCTTGGAGCAAACAGTGCAAACTGAGGATGTTGGCTAGTCTCTTGGCCAAGGGCACATCGCTCATGAGTGATAACATGCCATCCAAGGCCTACAATTCAACTTCAGTGCTTTTCATTCATCCTTTGAAGGTCTTGGAAAAGTAGTATCTCTCCCATTTTATAGCTGAGCGTACCGAGGCAACATGAAGCAAAACTGCTTGTTGTAATGTCAGAGGCCAAGTCATAAAGGAAATTCCTTTTAGAATCCTTAGTACATTAGTTGAGCTTCCTGTGGATAAAATGGTTGAGCAGGATTGTCTAGTTGGCAAGGAGGGCCTGCACTCTGCATCACAAAAGTGAGTATCCACACTGATAATATCGCAGAACCATGGGATTGTTTAGAAATGATGCAAACTGGATTTATGCTACTGGTATTGGGATGGTTTATTAGGAAAACAATTAGCACAGCGACTCCTATCAATAGAAAGAAGAGCAACACATAAGATATCAATAGAAGCAAAAACACTTTTGATAAACCACATTACTCATTTTTAAAGCACAATGACAAGAAATGGAAAGATTTTTCTTTGATATATCAAATGCATTTATCGAAAGTCAGCTTCAAATATTTACTAGCTGTGTGACCCTCAGTGTCATTTAACCCCTATTTTTTACCTTCCTCATCTATTGGACAGGCAGGGATAAAATGGATAGAACAATGGACTTGCAATTAGGAATATTCATCTTAATAAGTTCAAATTCAGCTTCTGACATTAACGATGTAACCCTGGACAAGTCAATCAATCAATAAATATTTGTTAAGTACCAGACTCTGTGCTAAGGGTTATGGATACAGAAAAGGACAAAAGATAATCCCTGTCCTAAAGGAATTTACAATCTAATGGGGGGAAACTACATAGACACAAACATATAACAAGCTATAAACGGGGTAAATAGGAAATAATTAAAAGAGAGGAAGTACTGAAATTAAGAGATTTCCTATAGAAAGTGGGATTTTGTTCTTGTTGAATCATTTCAATCATATCCAGCTCTTTGTGACTCCATTTAGAGTTTCTTGCAAAGATACTGGGCTGGTTTGTCATTTCCTTCTCCAGGTCTTTTTATAGATAAAGAAACTGAGGCAAACTAGGTTAAGTGGCTTCCCAGAGACTCACAGCTATAGTAAGTGTCTGAGATGGGGCTTGAACCTACCAAGAGTTCTCACAAAGAGAACTCACAATGAAGAGTCTTGCTGACTCCAGGCCCAGGACTATTTACTGTGCCACTTAGTTGTCCTTGTCAAGACTTAAAGAAAACCAGGAATGTCATTTTGACTCTAAACTGTCCTGTGCTCTTGAATTTCTCGATCCATTGGCCTGTCACTATTTTCTTGCCAAACCTGAACTCTGGATTTCCTTCCATTCTCCTCCTCCACACGTCCCCATGAGCCATTGCATTACTGTACTATCTTTGAATTCATGATGTCCTAGTGGCTCCTCACTGCAGCATTCCCTATGCCAATCTTAATAGAAACTATTCTGAACCTTCTCTTTCTTTATCCAGTGATTCCCAACAGAAAGAAATATACCAAAATAGTGATACCATGAAATTTTTTTTAAAAATTGGAAACAAATTATATGTTCAGTTTTGGGGAAATAGCTGAAAAAATTATGGTACATTAATATAATGGGATAGTATTCTAATCTATTAATTATATTATGTAATTGTATTAATTATTAATTACATTAATAGAATTTATTATTATAAAAAGAATGAAGGTGACAGAACATCAACAGAATGGCAGAGTGATATCTCCTGTAAAGAGCAATGTAGAACTAAAAGAGCAATATAGGAATATAACAATTTAAATCAAGAAAACATTAAAAAACAAAAAAGGGGTCAATACAAAGATCATATTTGTTTTTAAATTCAAGTCAGGAAAACCTCAGTTTGTGATCTAGTCGTAGTTACTGGTCATGTCTAAGGAAGAGTCGGTTGCCTTAGCAAAACTTGTGTTCAAATTGTGACACTTACTTATTTAGGTGTATGAGTCACTTAACACCACTCTTCTCTGTTTCCTTATCTGTAAAATGAGATGGCTGAATTCAAAGGCCCCCCCAAATCTCTTACAACTCAAAATCTCTAATTTTGTCCTTTGCCTCTCGTTTTTCAGAAAGTACTACCTGTTGGGTAGTGGAAATCTATGTTACCGGAGAGGAAAATTGGAGAGAAAAGGGATGGGAGAAAGGGGTGGGGGAGGGAAGAGTGTGATATAGGTGACAGAAGAGAGGGAAGACTGTGGGAGATACAAAACACTCTTAAGGAGGGACAGGGTGAAAGGAGAGAGAGAATAGAATAGAATAAATGGAGGTGTGGGAAATAGGATGGAGGGAAATACAGTTAGCAATAGCAGCTGTGGGGAAAACAGTGAAGCAATTTCTGTAGAAGACTTATGATAAAGAATGTGATCCAGCCCAAAGAAAGAGATGATGGTGTCTAAACACAGACTGAAGCACATTTCCCCCCAACTTTATTTTTCTTGAGATTTCTTTTATGTGTGTGTGTGTGGTGTGTGTGTGTAATTATATTTATTTTTATACTTTGATTATTTTAGTAATGTGTTTCATGGCTACACATTTTTAACCCACACCAAGTCATTTGTTTTCACTAATGGGGGGGAGAGAATTTGAAACTCAAATTTTTAGAAGTAAATGTTAAAACTGGCTTTTGCATGTAGCTGAAGTAAAAATTTTAAATAAAATAAAAATAAAAGTTTTTTTAAAAAGTACTTCCTGGAAAGCTCCTTCTTGTACAGATTCATGAGCATCCAAGATAGGTAATCTGCTATTGGGGGATTCAGGTAATACTACAACACCACTTGATATGAGAGTTAGTTGAAACAAGGAGAAGACCCATTTTGCACTGTGATATCTCATGTGGACAATGACAGAGAACTAAAAGAACAGCAAAGACAATGAATAAAATGAGAAGGAAAGGATGCACAAGGATGTAGATGAGGTGGAAGAGGGAGCTCATAGAAAATTTCCTTTATTTTCTCAGTAACTTGGGAGATCTAATAAGAATGGTTGGAAGAAGAATTGAGAGTTAAGATGGGAAGGTATGTTTGGGAGAACTTTGGAGGGGATTGGACTAGCATTAATCAGATATTGCTATCTAGTAATGAGAGCTCAATGGGTTTAGATAATGCTAATTTGTAATGAATATGTAAGAATAACTTCCTTTAATGGCATTAAACAAGTGTCTAAATGGATGCAAGAGTGATCCAAGTTTGAGGTTTGGTGGAGTGCACACAGACCTAGCCATAGAATTGAGGGTAGAGGGGAATGTCTACTTTTTACTAGTGAACTACAAGGTAGAGACTGTAAAAAGATGAAGAATCAGAGCAGGGAGTGATAAGCTGAGAAAACAAGTAAGAATGAAGAGGTTGGAAGTTTTATAAGTCATAGTAAGTTTAGAAGTAATATGGGAAAAGGAGAAAATGTGTTTCAAAGTTAAGGATCATGGAGGTGGCCTACTCATGGATGATGATGATGATGATGTGATTTACCACATGATCAGTCCTGTGGATGCCAGGGGTAAAGTGAAGCTTTACTGCCTAAAAAGACAGGATATTTGAGGGGATGTCATATAGTAGTAGTACTGATTTAGGTAAGGATAACTGAGTATAGGTGATTCTTCCTCATCTACAGAAGAACCATGATTACAGAAGCCACTGTAGGTAGCTTAGAAAAAAAGGAACATCTTTCATTAATAATCTCCTTGAAGACAAGGATTCCTATGCGAATGCTTTTGAAGTATTTTGGTTTGTTTGTTTGTTTGTTTTATCCACAGGTATCTAACTCATAGAAGCTATTTAAATAAATTCTTGATTGATTAGCTGATTGACTAATGGATAACTTGTCTAGTGGAGTTTCAAATAACCTAAGTCAGTTATTCAACATTGAACTGTTGTTGTTTAGCTGTATTCAGCTCTTCATGGCAGAGATCCTAGACTGATTTTACCATTTCCTTCTCTGGTTAATTTTATAGGTGAAGAACCTGAGGGAAATAAGGTTAAATGACTTGCCCAGGGTCACAAAGCTAGTAAGTATCTGGGACCAGATTTGAACTCAGATTTCCTGATTCCAGGTCTCTCACTCATGTACTGTGCCACCTAGCTGCCCTCAATGTTTTAGCTATCCACTCCGAAGGAAGTATTGTGGCAGGAGTTAATATAAAAAAAAAGACAAAAGACAGTCATAATTTAGCTAATTTGCCTGTTAAAAACATCCAAAGAAAATCTCTTTAGGTTTGCACTTGAAATACGGCCCTAATATCACAGGGAACCCTGAACTAAGAATTAGCAAGATTCTGGATTTCTTCCCAAAGTCCCAGTCTTTCTTCTGTTCTGGTATAGTATTGGCGTCACCCCCACCTTCCTCCCTTTTCTGTCTTCCTTTCCTTTCCAGCAGATGGCAATCACGAGTGAGGTTTCTCTTCAGTAGCTGAGGCCAGCCTTCCTCCCTCAGATTCTCTTTTTCAAACAGGTTACGGTTTTCTTTTTAATTCTGAAATCACAACCTGCCCCCCCCCCCCAATATCTTGTCCAATCCTTCTCTCTTCCTCATCTGCCCCATGATACTGAGACAAAACTGGAACAGCCTTGTCCCTGTAACTTGGCAGAATTTAAAAGAAAGCTGTTCCAAAGAAAACTATCACAAGGTCATGTCCTAAGGAAACATTGATTTAAGAAATGGCCTATGGCCTTTCTGGGGAAGGATCATGGACTGATGGTTGCTTAGGAGCCATCTAATCCAACCCTTTCATCTTACAGAGAAGGAATCCGAGGCCTAGAGAGGAGGTAAAGTCTAAGGTCAGACCAGTTGCTAGTGGTAGAGATGGGCTTTAAACTCAGGTCTCAGAGCAGAAAATCCAATGCTCTTTCCATTCTACCATTTTTAGTATTTCATGGGCTCCTTTTTATGTAACAAATATGTCCTTGGGGGACGTTTGAAAGTAAGAAACCTTGCTGATAAGTAGGAGCTAAAGTTGGAGGAGAAACCACTGTTTTCAATGGCCTTTCCCTTTCTTGAATCACTATTCCTTTTTTAAGCAAGTTTTTAAAGACAAGAGCTTCTCCCAGTGCCAAACCACAAGCGTCTAGCCTAAGTATGATTCTTATTTTATTTTTTCTCTCTTTCATGTGACAGCAAACAAGTGAATTGTGAAGTCATTTGCCCATTCCAAATCTTCCTATGAAGTGACAAGAATGATTTTCAAACACACAGACCTGTTGGATGTGTGTCCAACCAAGTAATCACCTTTAGAGTCTATATTTCACTGATGCTTCTAGATCTCTCAAAATTATCTTGAGAACTAGTTTGTGTAGCAACAGAAAACCAATCTCATTATTTAATTCTGTTGTTTTAAAAAATATCCTACACATTATCATTCCATTCATTATTCGCCTTGTTCTCCAGATTTTGTTTCCAAAAATCAAATTTACCTATCTAGAACAAAGATGCCACCAAGCAATAAATTCAACAAATGTGTATAAGTGTCTACTATATTATGGGCTCTGGTAATACAAAGACAAAGTAAAATCACTGCTGCCTTTAGGGAGCTTACTTCCTACTATAAGGTAATTCACCAGAACCACTGAGAATAGTATTTTTGGAGATTGTTCTCAAATTGTTTTAAGCACTGGCTCCATCACTGGCATATGGATATGCAAAACATCCTAAGGTCATAACTTACAAGGATATCATCAATTGGAATATATAAGATTTAATTGATTGGTTGGTCTCATTTCCATCCAATCACAGCAAAACTTTGCACAACTCTGACCTTCATAGAATCAAAAGGCAATGATGGTTGTGGAATTATTTCAATTATGTCTGACCCTTCATGGCCCTTTTTAGGGCTTTCTTGACAGAGATATTGGAATGGTTTTCCATTTCTCTCTCCAATTCATTTTACTGAAGAGTAATTGAGGCAAATTTGCCCAAGATTCCATAGCTAAGGCTGAGGCTGGATTTGAACTTGGAAATTTCCTTCTGACTCATCTTGGGAAGAAGATATTTCCTGATAGTGCGAGCCTGGCACTCTATCCACCTGCCTGTTGCATGTAAGGCATTAAAGATATCCCTTAATTCTGCATATTTTGCAATTCCACCTTCCTCACTTGTAGGAAGAAGTAAATCCAGAACATTCTGTTGGGAAAAGCTACTTTGATGACTCCAAGTGAAAAAAAAAAAGCAAGATCTATGATAAAAGATCAAAGTAACTAGATTTATTTCATTTTAAGGAGAAAAGACTGGAGTGAGGCTCCATTCGAGATGTTGGAAGTACTCTTGGGACATGAGAATATTGCTTTGAACTCAGTGAAAAATTAAATAGAGGGAATAAGAATAAATATTATCTGAGGGTCTGTTTTACCCATAAAACTGTATCTTTGGCAAGTTTCTACTTATATCATTTCTCTAGGGGAATATCATTCTTTACTTTTCTTGCCTATAAAATATAATTCGAATTCAGGTCTTTGGCCTATTTACTTTGTCATATTGCCTAGGACTAGAGGGATTCTAAAATCCTTTCTAGCTCTTACATTCTATGTTCTATGATCCTCTGATGTCATTTCTAGTTATTTTATCATTCAGAAACATAATTAACTATTCCGGCATGAGGGGCAAGTGATGATATAGGGTAGAAGCTACCCAAATAGGGTATGAGAACCAGAAGGAAAGGGGTAGTCTCTAGGATATAGACTTCTACACTGGAAAGATGTAGGCTCAGGTGTCAGAAAACCTGGGATCAAATCCTTCTTTTGATGCTTAATAGCTGTGTGACCTTGAACAAGATGTGACCTTCCTGGGAGAAAGGAATTGGTTCTTAGATGCCCCTTCCATCTCTAGAGCTGGGATCTTTCAGTGGGATTTAGGGAATTTTCTATGCTGCAAAAGATTATATATTGTACAACAAATAGGAGTAAGTAGTTTTGCATCATAAAGGATAGGATCAGGGCAGGACAGGGAGGAAAATGTATGCCAGGTGGATTTTGTAGACATCCTTTACATTTTCTTCCCTATAGGGAGGAAATATATTGCCTCCCATATGCCTCCTCCTTGGTTCTGGCACTGCTACAATCTTAGGGATGGATTTGCTTCACCCATGCAAAAACCATTCCTATTTAACTAGCTAGCCCTCCTACCCAGAAGCTACTGAGCCAGAGGGAAAAGGAGGATAGAAATGTGAAGGTAAAAGTAAGAACTTGAATGAGAGAAGTTGCTTGGGAATTAAACCATCTCTCTTCAAGAAAAAATACACAGAGAAATTTTGTTTAATCAAGAAAACAAGAGTCCTAGTTCAAGTGAGTCAATGATTGCCTAAGATTAAAAATGAAGATACCTTTGATACTCTCCAACTGAGCTAATCTCAGTATCCCATGTACTATGTACATTCCCTGAAGTTATGTGATTTCTTATTCTGCTCTGGAATTCTTTGGTTTTCTATATAGTTTGGTTTTCCATATGCTAACTTCAGATAGGATTCCAAGTCAGTTGCCTGGAGGGATAATATAGAGCATGAAAGTCAAAGGGCTAATAGTTGATATATGATAAAATGCTAATTGGTTTATAAAATTATCCCCCTCTTACCATCACTGTTTATTTTTCCTGACCTGTGATTTTTCATTAGCAAAACAAACACCCAGTGATTGTACTTGACTCCCCCTCCCAAAGCAGATCTGAAACTGTTGAGGGATTTCTCATTTTAGAGAGTGGTCTGGGGCACTGAGGGAGAAAGTAAATTGCCTGAGGTCCTAGAACCATCCATAGATGGTAGGATTGGAATCAAAGCCTTCTTGAGTCTAATCAGCTCTCTATCAGCTTCACACACAGCAATTGTTTAATAAAGACTTCATTCATTCATTCATTCATTCAATCAATCCACTATATCACTCTGCCCCTCTACTCTCAGCTACTACCACCAAAGCCCAGAATTCCTATCATTTCAGAGTAGTAGATGTGAAAGATATGATATTTAAGACTTATCACTGCATTTCCTAGAAATCTTAAATTTACTAGGATTTTTCAAGACCTATCTTGGCCTTCTTCCTGAATAATACTGGATAACCAAGGGCTCTTATGAGGGGAGGGAGATGGGAGATCATAAAACCGTCTTATCCACAAATCATGCCTAGGCAGTCTAGAAGATTCTTTTCAGCCATGGAACAATATTTATCCTGCCAGGCCACTGAATAAGTTTGGCCGCCTTTGATCTACTTCTCCATTGGAGATTATTTTAGAGTGTTTTTAATCCCCCCAGCCTGGAGGGTAGTGATGGGGCAGGACCATTAGAGCCATGCAGTTTGGTAGGGAATGAGCTGGTAAGTAGGCAGATTAACATGGTGCAGTTAAAAGAGTGAAGCATACCCAAACACTGACTTTTCACAGAATCTCAGAATTTGAGAGTTTCTTTTGACACACACACACACACACACACACACACACACACACGGAATCTTCTCTTCTTTTGCCTTTTGGGAATTCCTCATGCCCTCCCCAAAGATCCCAAGGAAAGGATGGAGGAAGGGGGAGAAGGCAAAAGAGGAAGAAGGAAAGGAGGAATGAAAGAAGGGAGGAAAGAAGGGAGATTTCAGACCCAGCATTCTATCCAGTAAGTCACTTTTTCTATTTCATTACTGTTGGGCAGCTAAGTGTCACAGTGGAGAGTGCCAGACCTGGAGGCAGGAACATTCATCTTCCTGAGTTCAAATCTAACAAAATGGGTAACTCTGGACAAGTCACTTAACCCTGTTTTTGCCTCAGTTTCTTCATCTATAAAATGAGCTGGATAAGGAAATGACAAATCACTTCAATTATCTTTGCTAATAAAACCCCAAATGGGGGTCACCAAGAGTTGGATAGGACCCAACAACAGTAATCCATTCAAATTTATTGAAAGTGTATTGAATGCAAAGCTTTTGAAGGGTCATGATGCCATAATTAGTAACCCATCAAATTGGTATCTTCTTCTTCTGACAATACAAGGTGTGACTTGACCAAGTCCAGGGCTTAATGAGGTCTTTTTTTAAAAACATCATCTGAAATATTCCCCATCTAAGGAATGAGAGGAAGAAAATAGATGAGTTTCCCAGACATTTTGAACACCAAAAATTGGTATGAATAGGACTTAAGGTAAACAAGATTGTTCACAAAATATTACTGTGGGGGCAGCTAGGTGGCACAGTGGATAGAGCACCTGCCCTGGAATCAGGAGGACCTGAGTTCAAATCCAGCCTCAGGCACTTAATAATTGCCTAGTTGTGTGACCTTGGGCAATTCACTTAACCCCATTACCTTAAATTAAAAAGAAATCATACTGTATAGCTGGTAGAGCTTGATTCACTTATCCTAAGAGCCAGAGTGCCCCAAGGGGGTTGAGATGAGCATCAAGAAACTCACCAGGCAGGATCCCCTTCATGACGGAAAGACCCTTATGAAAGGATTGTAGATTCCTCGGAGGAGTTTGGGCAGCAGGGTAAGTTAGACTCCAGGTATGCACCTGAGTTCATTAACATCCATTGTAAGTGACTTGTTAGGGCCAAGCACTTCTGAGACATACTTTATCTGAACTCAAACAGGCTTAGCTTTCAAGACTTACTGAACTCAGTGTAAGTTCAGCAAGACTAGTCCCTCAAGAAATAATCCCCAGAGGAGTTTTTGGTTTTGAATGACACCTCCAATAGTTAACCTGACTGCTTTTCACACTGCTTTACTCAGATTTCCAAGTGTTGGGAGGAGAAGCTGTTTAGCCAGAAACTCTTAGTGGAAAAACTAGCCCCTGCAATCTGGTACTTTTCAAGAAGCTGCATTAATGATTTCAGACCCCACCTAAGGAGATTTTACTGTATAGAAAGTGATTTCATGAGTTCCCAGAGCCTAGTCTATCATTTCAGGGCATCACTTCTCACCTCTCTCTTTTTTCTACTTTATCTTCTACCACCATTCATGGGGCCTTAAATATTCATGCTGATGACCCCTCAATTGACCTCTCAATTTCTCTTTAAAAAAAGGTTTATTGAAGTCTTTTTTTAAATTCACATCACTATTACTTCCCCAGTGTCCCTTCCCCTACACAAAGCTGTCTAATGGGGGGTGGGGGTGGGGGGAGAATCTCATTGGCTAAGCCTGATGATGTAATCAATTCTGTGTCTATGGTTACCTACCCTTTTGCCAAAAAAAGAGAAAGTGATATATCATGATTGGTCCTATTAAGCAGAGATTATTAAAAGAGATATTTGGGTCTGGCATGGGGCTGGGTATCTATGTGAATCACTGACTTCCAGCCATAGCACTTGGGAGCAAACATTGCCTGCCTTACTATTTACATAGTTTTGAGTAATTCACTTAACTTTTGGGGTCTTGATTTCCTCGGTTGTAAAATAGGCAAATTGGACAAGATACTCCATTCCAATCCATTCCATCTCTAAATCTACCCAACTAAGGTTGATGTCTGCATTCATCAGGGTGCTGGTGCCTTCCTGTATCATTTTGCTTTCCATCATTTTGGTCATTTTGTAAATTGTTCTCCTGGTTCTGCTTCCTGAGCTCTTTATCAGTTTAGAATCATCTTTCCAAGTTGCTATTTCTTCATGTTGTAATATATTGTGGTGCAGTAATACTCCATTGTATGCCTTTTTATAACTTTTCTTAGGAAGACAGTGTAGTACAATGGAAAGAACACTGACTCTAGTCAGAGGAGCTGAGTTCAAATGCTGTCTGAGATGCTTCCAACCTATGTCATCTTGGCCAACTTACTTTACCTCTCTGAGCCTCAGTTTCCTCTTCTGTTAAATGAAGTTGAATAAGATGGATTCTGACAGACCTATGATCAGTCCTTCTCCAATTACTGACTATGTACTTTGTCTCCAGCTTTTTGCTACCACAAAAAAGTGTTAATAATATAAATAGTTTTGTATATACGGAAACTTTCTATCTTTGATGTCTTTGGGACCTAGGTTCAATAATGTTATTTCTGGACCAAAGGATATGGTACCATTTAGTGACTTTTTTAGAATGATTCTAAATTTTTTCAGCAGAGATGAATTGATTGATGGTTCAGTTGATAACTGATGAATGTGTCTGCCTTCTTAAAGCAGCTTTAATAATTATCACTTCCATTTTGGGGGATCTGATATCTCAATTTCCCCATCATTCCCAGTTCCAGTGACTGCCATCTCCATTTAAAATCTTAAGGTCAAGGTAATATCTTGGAATTGTATCATCTTCAAAAGCCAACATTTTGGTAAATGACTGTCTCTAATCAGAGCAGCCTCCTCCTCTTCTACCTCTTCCACTTTCACTCTCAAATGCTAACCTAAGTCTTGAACCATACCTTGATCATTAGGCCCTGTTTTATTCCTTTTCTCTAAGTCTGGCTCTTATAAACTGACTTTGCTTGGTTCTACCACCATTCTTTTAAAAAAAATACTTTGTTTGTCCAATTGCATGCAATGGTAGTTTTCAACAATCACTTTTTACAAGATTTTTGCTCTCTTCTTCCCTTCCTTTCCCCTTTCCCTAACAGGAAGCAATCTAATGTAGCCTATACATGAACATAGATCCATATTAATCATGTTGTGAAAGAAGAATCAAATCAAAATGTGAAAAAACATTAGAAAAAATATAATACATATGACTTTTTTAAAAAAAAATTGAAGATAGTAGGCTTTGGTTTGCATTTAAACTCCACAGTTCCTTCTCTGGAGTTGAATGGTATTTTGCATCACAAATTTATTAGAATTGTCTCAGCATCAGTTCATGCAAATCTTTCTAGGCTATTCTGAATTCCTGTACCTCATAATATTTTATAGGACGATAGTGTTCCATCACATTCATATACCACAATTTGTTCAGCCATTCCCCAATTGATGGTCATCTACTCAGTTTCCAATTCTTTGTCACTAAGAAAAGACCTGCTATAAATGTTTTTGTATATGTGGGGTTTTTATCTGTTTTTTTGTGATTTCTTTGAGATACAGACTGGGTAGTGATATTTCTGGATCAAAGGGTATGCACAGTTTTATTGCCCTTTGAGTATAATTACAAATTGCTCTCCAGAAAGGTTGGATCAGTTCACAATTTCACCAACAATACATTAGTGTTCTAGTTTTCCCACACCCCTTTCAACATTGATCATTTTCCTTTTTTGTCATATTGATTAATCTAATAACTGTGAGATGGTACCTCAGATTTCTTTTAATTTACATTTTTCTAATCAATAATGATTTAGAGCATTTTATATGCTAAAAATAGTTCTAATTTCTTCATCTGAGAATTACCTTCTCATATCCTTTGACCATTTGTTACTTAGGGAATGACTTGTATTTTTTTTGGTTTTTGCTAAGTAATGGAGTTATTAAGTGTTACACAACTAGGTAATTATTAAGTGTCTGAGGTCAGATTTGAACTCAGAAGCTCCTGTCTTCAGGTCTGGTGCTCTATCCACTGTGCCACCTAGTTCTCCCCATGTCCCCTATTATTGCTTAAATTCTTTGGATCTAATTGCTATCTCATCTCCCTCTTTTTCTTTATTACTAAACTTGTCTATACCCAATGCTTTCACTTTCTCAGCATTCACTTTCCTTTCAACTCCTTTCACTCAGTCTTTTGTCTCCACCATGTTAATGAAACTTCTCTTCCCAAAATCATCAATAACCTAACTCAGAAATTCAGTAGTCCCCTTTACAAGTCTCTTTCCATTTTCTTTTTTTTTAGATTTTTTCAAGGCAATGGCTTGCCCAAGCCCACATGACTAGGTAATTATTAAGTGTCTGAGGTCAGATTTGAACTCAGAAGCTCCTGTCTTCAGGTCTGGTGCTCTTTTCACTGCGCCACCTAGCCACCCCTCCATTTTCACCTCTTTGCAGCTTTTGACACTATTACTAATCTTTCCTGTTGGGTAGTCTCTCCTCTCACCTTCAGAGATGCCATAATTTCTAAATTCTTTTACTACTTCTTTAATTGCTATCCTTTGTTTCTTTCTCTGACTTTATATACCTTTTCTGATGCCTTCATTTCCCTCCCTGGATCTGTCCTTGACCCTTTCCTCTTCTCCACCCCCATCTTGGCAATTTGACCATTCCCATGACTTCAACTCCCAGCTATTTCTATGAAGTTGATCCCTAAATCTATATCCCTAGTCTTAAACATTCAGAGGTTATTCATTCAAAAACATCTCTGATGTGAGTGACCTTGGGCAAACCACTTAACCTCCCTGGACCTCACTTTCCTCATATGTAAATTGGAAAGTTGGATTAGATTCTGAGGCATTGAAGGAACTAGATATAATATATACATATATGTGTATGTGTGTATATATATATATATATGTAGGTAATTTGCATCTATATTTGTATGTACTATAATTTGTTCAACCATTCCCCATGTGATGACCACATAACTCAATCCAGTTTGTTTTTCTACTACTACCTCAAAAAGTGCTTCTATCAAGAATTAGAAATTGAGTGAATGTCCATCAATTGGGGAATGGCTGGACAAATTGTGATATATGTATGTTATGGAACACCATTGTTCTATTAGAACCCAGGAGGGATGGGAATTCAGGGAAGCCTGGAAGGATTTGCATGAACTGATGCTGAGTGAGATGGGCAGAACCAGAAGAACATTGTACATCCTAACAGCAACATGGGGGTGATGATCAACCTTAATAGTTGGAATAATGGAATGCTCATTCCATCAGTGCAACAATCAGGGACAATTTTAGGCTGTCTGCAATGGAGAATACAATCTGTATCCAGAGAAAGAATTGTGGAGTTTGAACAAAGACCAAAGACTATTACCTTTAATTTTAAAAAATACATTATCTTATTATATAATTTTGCTATCTCTTATACTTTATTTTTTCCCTTAAGGATATGATTTCTCTCTCATCACATTTAATTTAGATCAGTGTATACCATGGAAACAATGTAAAGACTAACAGAATGCCTTCTGTGGGGGGGGGTGGAAGGAGGGAAGTGAGATTAGGGGAAAAATTGTAAAATTCAAAATAAATTAATTACATCAAAAAAAGAAAAAAGGAACCATATTAATATCATAAACAAGGGAGCACACATATCATATTAAGCACTTCATTCCTTTTTCATTGGGAAACCTTTTAATATTTCATGTACACAAGTCTTCATTAGATATTAAATCAGTATAAATAATGCTTTTGGAGTGGGGGGAAGTGCTGCTATCAATGTATTTATGTAAAATGAACCTTTCTATCCTTGCTGTCCTTGGAACATAGAACCAATATTGTTATTTCTGGGATAAAAATACATTTTTTAATATATTGAGAACTGGTACAATGTTTCTGGAAACCAATTTTGATCTTTCATTTTATAGTTAAGGAAATTAAAGCCCAGGAAGTTGGAACTTGGCCAAAGTCAAGTGGGGAATAAACAGCAGATGATGGTTTTTGAGCCTAGATCTGGCATTCTTTACACTACTATACCAGCTCCAAATGGAAGGAGATTACTGAGGGCTATCGTGTTAGAGACCTAGGGATTGAAAAGGCTAACGTCTCCTAACCCTTTGAATTGGGACAGTGTCAGACTGAAAGTCAAGAAGATTCATAATCCTGAGTTCAAATTTGGCCTCAGACACTTATTGGACACTTATTACTTGTGTGACCTTGAACAATCACTTAACTTCTGTTTTACCTCAGTTTTCTCATTTGTAAAATAAGCTGGAGAAGGAATACGGCAAAGCACTCTAGAATCTTTGCCAGGATAACCATAAATAGGGTCAGATGTGAAGTGTCAGATATAACCGAAAATGACTATAAACGACTTTAATTTTGCAAATGAAGAAACAGACTCAGGGAGATGAAATAACTTGACCAATGTCATATAAATAGTAAGTGACAGAACTCTTATTTCAAACCATATCCTCTCACTTAAAAGCCAATTAATTATTTTCGCTTTTTGAAAGTATTTTATTTTTCCAAATTTACATGTCAAGACAATTCTTAGCATTCATTTTTACAAGATTTTAAGTTCAACACTTTTCTACCTCTTCCTAAATTGGTAGGCAATTTGATATAGATTATGCATGTGCTATCATATGAAATATATTTCCATTAGTTGTTAAAGAAAAAACAGATGAAAAGATAAAAAATCATGAAAAAGTATAAAATTAATTTTAAAAAATTATGCTTCAATCTGCATTCAGAGTCCATCAGTTCTTTATCTGGATATGGATAATGTTTCCTCTCCTGAGTCCTTCATACTTGTCTTGGATCATTGAGTTGCTGAGAAGAGATGAGTCTTTCATAACTGATCCATGATATGATGCTGCTGATATTGTTACAGTGTTTTCTGGGTTCTCTTCATTCCACTTTGCATCAGTTCCTACAAATCTTTTCAGAATTTTCTGAAATCTGTCTATCATTTCTTATTGCACATTAGTATTCCATTACATCTATATATCACACCTTGTTCAGCCATTCCCCAGTTGATGAACATCCCCTCAATTTTCAATATTTTCTACCATGAAGGGGATTGCTATTAATATTTTCCCCATGTAGCTTCTTCCACCCCCTTTTAAATCTCTTTGGAATACAAACCTTGTATTGGCATTGCTGCATCAAAGGGTATGCACAATTTTATTGCCATTAGGACATAGTTCCTAATTGCTTTCCAGAATAGTTAGATCAGTTCACAATGCATTAGTGTCCTAATTTTCATTTTCCCTTTATAGTCATATTTGTCAATTTGACAGATATGAGGTAGGATCTCAGAATTATTTAAATTTGTATTCTCTAATCACAAGGGATTTAAGTACTTTTTCACATGCCTATAGATAGCTTTGATTTCTTCAACTGAAAACTGCCTGTTTCTATCCTTTGTCCATTCATCAGTTGGAGAATGATTTGTATTATAAATTTGATTCATTCCCTATATATTTGAGAAATAAGACTTTTATCAGAGCACTTACTACAAAGATTATTTCCTTGTTTTCAGATTTCCTTCTAATCTTGGTTGCCTTGATTTTGTTTGTACAAAAGCTTTTTAATTTAATACAATCAAAATTATCTATTTTACCTTCTGTAATGCTCTTTATCTTTTGTTTGGTCATGAACTTGTAACCCACTTAACTTCTTTAAGAATTTGGATGCTACGGGATGGCTAGGTGGTGCAGTGGATAGAGCACCGGCCCTGGAGTCAGGAGTACCTGGGTTCAAATCTGACCTCAGACACTTAATAATTACCTAGCTGTGTGGCCTTTTGGCAAGCCACTTAACCCCATTGCCTTGCAAAAAAAAAAAGAATTTGGATGCTAGATCATTTGGTATATATGCGTTTAGTATTGACATTACTTTATTGCCTATGGTACTTTTTAGTAAAATGTAGTTTCCCTCCTTAACTCTTTTAATTAGATCTATATTTACTTTTACCTTGCTCTTTTTTTTAACTTTGACTAAAGCATAATAGATTTTGCTCCAGTCCCTTACCTCTACTCTGTGTATGTATCTCTGCTTGAAGAGTATTTCTTGTCAATAACAAATTGTAGGATTCTGGTTTTTGATCCACTCTGCTTTCTGCTTCATGGGAGAGTTCATCCCATCCATATTCACAGTTATGATTACTGTGTATTCCCCCCCATTCTACTTTTCCTCCTGTGTGTCTTCTCTCTCCTTTCACTCTTGCCTTCCTTGATAGTATTTTGCTTCTACCACTTCTTCCAGTCTTCCCTCTTTTCTCTCAGTCCCTTACCCTTACCACACAACCCTTTTCCTTAATCTCCTCACCTCCTACTTTCTTAGCTGGTAAAATAGATTTCTATATTCAACTGCTTGTGCATATTATTCTCTCTTTGAATCAATATTGATAATAGTAGGGTCCAAGTGATGACCATTGTCCACCCTTCTATCTTTCCCTCAACTATAATTTCCTCTACTGTTTTTAATGCCATTTCATGTGAAATGATTAACCCCAATTTACCTCTCCCTTTCTTCTGCACCTAATATACTCCTCTTTCTCATTACTTAAATATTTTTACTGGCATTGCCTCAAATTTACTTGTACCCTTTCTCTGTGTTTATTCCTTCTAGCTATACTATTAACAATATACTTTTTTTAAGAATTACAAGTATCATCTTCCCATGTAGGGATGTAAACAATTTATATCTATTGAATCCCTTAGATTTTCTTCTCCCCTTTTTCCCTTTTAGATTTCTCTTGGGTCTTGATATTGGGGACCAATTTTTTTGTTCAATTCTGATCTTATCCTTCCATTTCATTAAATGACCATTTTTCCTTGATGTATTATGCTCAATTTCACCAGATAAGTGATTCTTAGTTGTAGTTCTAGCTCATTTACCTTTCAAACTATCAGATTCCATGAATTTCAGTCTTTTATGCTAGGTCTGTGTAATCCTAATTGCGACTTCACAGTTTTGGAATTTTTTTTTTTCTGGTAACAGGCAGTGGTCCAATAGTTCTGAAATTTGGCTATTATTTTGTGATCTCTTTCCTGAGGTGATTAGTGGATTCTTTCCATGTGTATGAAGCCCTCTGGTTCCAGGATATCAGGGCAGTATTTCTTGATAATTTTTTGCAAGGTGTCCAGATTATCCTTTTGATTATGGTTTTCAGATAGCCCAATGATTCTGATATCATCTCTTCTAGCTCAGTTGTTTTTCCAATGAGATATTTTATATTTTCTTCTATTTTTTCATTCTTTTGGATTAGCTTGGTTGATCCTTGATGTTTCAGAGTCATTAACTTTTCCACCTAATTCTAGTTTTTAAGGAGTTTTTTCCCCAGTTAGCTTTTCTGCTTCCTTTCCCCTTTAACCAATTCTACTTTTTAAGGAGTTGTTTCTTTTTTTCCTCCCAGTGGATTTTTTTAAATTTCCTTTTCCATTTGGCCTATGCTACCTTTTAAGTGGTTATTTTCTTTTTCCAAGCTATAGACATTTTTTCCATAATTGTCTTGAATCATTCTCATTTTTTTTTCTCAGTTTTTCTTCTAATTCTCTTAAATGGTTTTTAGGCTCCTTTTTTTTTAACTCTTCCAATGAATTCTTTCTGGAGTTGAGACCATTTTCCATTTTCCTTTGGGATTTTGTCCACATGTGCTTTGACATTATTATCTTTTTCTGAGTTGGTATCATTGTCTTCCCTGTCACTATAATAACTTTTTCATGGTCAGATTAATTTTTTGGTTGTTTTTGCTCATTTTTTTATTTTTTCTTTTCTTTTAAATTTGAACTTTACTCCCAAGCTTCTTTGCCAAGCGCTGCAGACTCTGGCTGTTTATTTGGTACTGCACTGATTTTTGCCAACAATAGTCCTTGTTTCTTGTGTTTCACTGAAGGGATGGGGAAAGTTAGCTTCTAGAGGATATAGGGGTCTGGCAGCTAATCTGGTGCTGAGCTGGGTCCTAGTGCTGATGTCTGGTGTGTGCTGAGACTAGTAGGTTGTTTCTGCATTTCCCCAGGGCTCTACCGAAATACTTGGAGGTCTGACTGATGGATTATTTGTTTGTCTGAATCACATGGCAGTTCTCAGAACTTGGAGTTTGCCCATTCTTTGGGCTATGCTGAGAGGGAGGTTCTGGTGTCACACCAGAACTCAGGATCTCCCCCTGGTTTGCCGAGGTGAGGTTGGCTTTCTGACCTGAATAGGCATTTCTTGTCAATCTTCAAAGTTTCTTGGGTTAAAAGATTGTTTCATATTGTCTCTTTGCTGGCTCTGCTATTTTAGAATTTGTTTGGGGATATTATTTTATGGTTGTTTGGAGCCAAATATGACTTTTGATGATTTACTTCTTACTCCACCATCTTGGAAGTCTCCAAATGAGCCAATGTATTTTATTTCAGCTTTCTTTTTTTTTCAAGGGAATGGGGTTAAATGACTTGCCCAAGGCCACATAGCTAGGTAATTATTAAGTGTCTGTCAGGTCCTCCCGACTTCCCGTGCCAGTGCTCTATCCACTGTGTCACCTAGCTGCCCCTGAGTCAATGTATTTTAAACAATACTGTATTCCCTCTCAAGAGCTGTTATAGATTGAGGGTATAGTCTCCCAAGGAATTTGATGTATTTCTTTTAATGAAGTAGAATATTGTACCTCCATACTCAAATACGACACCAAACATTCCCCCTTAAAGAATCCACACAAAATTACTACAATTTGTACTATATTATATGTCATGGGATTTCCCAAGTAACTGTGTAAAAGTTGAAGTGGCAGGAAAAAATGCAAAATAGAATATGAACAATTAAAATGAATCACAAATTGAGAATTCATTCTTTGAACAGAGTCATTCAGTTGTTGAAAAGAACAACCAAAGGAAGTTTCTTCCCACAACCCTGGAGAAAATCCATTTTTAGAACGTTTTTGTGAAAATGGATGTAGTTGTTTATTAAGATGATAATAATGACGATGATCTCTGACATCTGGGGAAAGCTTTTAACTTTTCAAAGTCCTTTCCCATAGGTGTCACAAATAATACAGACTGACAGGCCACTTGGGTGGCTCCATACTTTGAGATAAGAAGAAATGCTATTTATGTAATGAAGGAGACAAGGCTTCCTTTTAGGGATAAGGCTGCTGCTTGCCTTTGTGGAATCCTTCAAAAAATGAAGTGTATGCTTAGAATGGGGCAAGGTATCATCTTGGCTCTCTGGGAGGCCAGATAAGCATTTTGCCAAGAGACTGAAGGGCTTATTATAAGGTGGCTAAGTATTACATGCATTTAGAAATACACTGGTTAAATCATACTCCCTGAAAAATTATATAGTGACACAGTTAATGCTTGATAAACTAGGGTCAGTCTTTGGCAAAGGTACTAGTTCTATCCTCCAACACTGACTATGGGTGGCAGAGAAGATGCCAACCTATATTGGAAGACAAGAGTTTCTTCATCTGGAGTTCACTATGACAGTGAAGTCACAAGTCCAATCCTCTTCTCTTCCTCTCTCTCTCTCTCTCTCTCTCTCTCTCTCTCTCTCTCTCTCTCTCTCCTCTCAATAGAGATAGAGATAGAGATAGGGATAGGGATAGGGATAGGGATAGGGATAGAGATGATAGAGATAGAGATAGAGATGATATAGATAGATAGATATAGAGATAGAGAGAGAGAGAGAGATAGAGATAGAGATAGAGATAGATATGTAGTCTGTGTCATCCTCTTTCCCTCTCATCCTCCCCCTTCTCTCTCCCTTACATATACTTAATATATATATATAATCTACCTAGATATTTGTGTTGTCTCTAGCCAAATTCAATTTCTTTACGATAGTTTCTACTTTTGTCTTCCTTTTGCATCCCCCTTACTCAGCACAGTATTTAGTAAATGCTTATTGATGAATCCTATGACCCTACTACATATATAACTTTAGAGAAATCACTTAACTTCTCTGGCAGTAAATCTTTTCCTCCTTTGTAAAATGATGGGATTGGACTAGATGACGTCCAAGTTCCCTTTTTGTTCTAAATCTCTTTTTTTGTTGATGCTTCTTTTTTTTGATGATGATGATCATTATGATGATGTTATTCAGTTGTTTAAATAATGTCCAACTCTTTGTAACCCCATTTGGAGTCTTCTTGGCAAGGGTACTGGAGAGGTTTGTCATTCCCTTCTTCAGCTCATTTCACAGATGAGGAAACTGAGGCCAACAGGGTTGAAGTGATTTGTCCAGGGTCACATAGAATGAGTCTAAGGTCAGATTTGACTTCAGGAAAATGAATCTTTCTGACTCCAGTCCCAGCATTCTATCCACTGTGACAACTAGCTGCCCTCTAAATTTATGAGAACTGGGTTACAATTGTCTGTCATCTTATGGTGTCAGTAATGGCTCTAGAGAGCTCCTATTTTACCCTTGTTTTATAATGAACTTAAAAATCAGCAAACATAAAGGTTTTCACATACAAAGAGCAAAAAAGATTTTCTATGAATAACTGAATTTCTTTTATAAATATGAATAGACTTTTTAAAACATATTGAATTTAGCACTGTAGTAATAAAATTGCCTTGTTAATTCATATTTCCTTTTGAACTTTTTTCTTACATGCAGTGAAAATATTTAACTCATATTTTTCTTTTTGTAAAGTATTTATTTTGCTTGTGTCTGATATGTTAAATATAATTTTTCATAGTTTTTTGAAATTCAGGAATTAAATGCTAGAATGGCATAAGGCTTCTAAGAATGAGAGTTGTGATTTGCCCCAGTGGAATGCAAGATCCTTGAGGACAAGGCCTTTTTTATTTGTAGTTTTATCCTCAGTACCTAAAATAATTGCTGACTCATAGGGGATTAAACAAAGTAATATTTGTAAAGAGCTTAGCCTGCAATATAGTAGGCTCTTAATAAATGTCTATTCCTTCCTTCTCTCCTTCCTCTCATAGTGACACTTAATAACCCCTTGGGAATTAACTGAACAATCCCTTAAAGAAGATAATGGAGAGATGAACAATGCGTATAAAGATTTAGCAGTATATTGCCATTGATAAACTACATACTAGAATTTGGCATGAAACTCCTCAGAATTAAATGTTATTGAAGAAAGAAAGGATCTGGTGGAGCATTAAGGGATATTGATGAACAGCTTACATGTTTCACTGATACTTATGTAATATCAAAAGCTAAAGTTTCTTAACCTATCATCATAGTACTGTTTCTTTTAATATTTTCATAATTCTTTTTCAAGAATTTATAATTGATTTTTTATAATCTTATGTATCTTATTACATGCATTTAGAAGTATTTTGAGAAGGGGTCCAAAGGCTTTTACTGGATTGCCAGTGAGGTCCATGATAAACAGGAAGAGCTCCTTGTCTAGAGGGTGGCTACCAAGGTATAGTGAGTGGACACCCCTGGAAAGATTTATGGGTTTATAGGGGAAAGAGATTTTTAAAATGAGGATTACAATCTGTACCATTGGGAGGAGGGCTAATGTTGTTTAGAACATTGATTCATTGGAGTATCTCATTGAAATCTGAAGGCTGAAAGGAATCCTTTAAAAATCTTACTTTCATTCCCTTATTTTTATGCAGGCGTGGACCTACTTCTCCCAGGAAAATAGTTGCCTCCTCTTTTTGCAAAAAAATCTAAAAAGAAGGGGGGGGGTTGGGAAGGGATTCCACAGCCTCCCTTGGTAATGCATTCCAATGTCTCATATTCCTTAGAGTATTTTCATCGTTAAGTTAGCCTTCAAAAGAACAATGTTGAAAAATTATAGTAACTTCAAAAAAAAAAAAGGGAGGGATTCCTTTTTTTTTTTTTTTGCTGTCTCAAGATTCCTCCTACACTTCCTAATTGGACACGCTATTCTTCCTTGCCTAAAGGCCCATCAGTAAACCATTGAGGATTTTTGATGTACTCAGTTAAACAGCTATTGTGTTTCTCTCTGACCCAGTTATTTCAGAGGCAAGTGTTTTCATCCTTCCTTCAGTAAGCAGAGATAAGCCTAAGTCTAGTTAAAATGCACAGAAATATATTTGGACAATGTGTATATATTTAAGAAATACCTCTTGGCCAAACTTAGAAATTTCTTCAGAATCTTCTAATAAAAAAGACTATTTTTTTTAATCCCAGTTTTTTTCATCATCATAACAACATCTCTGTGAAGACCTGGAGTCATTGCTACTAACCACACTTCTGTAATTCTATGGATCCTCCACTTCTTCCCCCTACCCCCCATCTTAAATCTAAATATATATATATATATATACATATATATGTATATATATATATGTATGTATGTATAATATACATACCAACATTGGCTTAGTTAATGATCAACTGTTATATTCAGGCTAGATATACAAAAATACTCTTAGCTAAGGAGTTAGGAAAGACAGTATGTAGCTTCCAGTAAAAGAAAGACCCCTGACTTCTTTTTTTATTTTTCCAGACTGTCTGAAAACCATCCATCTTCTTGGGGAACCTCTGATTCAAAGTTCAGACAAACCTTGATTTCTTATCTCTATGATAACAAGCAGAATGCCCTTCACTTTTGGCAAGCTTGCCTGGCTGGAAGAATGTTTCTTTTCTAGGAAACATATTACTCAAGAAGTCTTTCATTTAAACTCACCCATAGCCCCAGGGGGATGACAAAAATCAAATAAGTTAAGACATAGACCCTTGATGGAGTTACCAAGTTGATTAGAAGTTACAAAAGTAGAAATTTCCTACAGTCACCATATTGGACCTAAAATTATTAGGACTCTATGTCTCTCTTTGGAAGACCAACCAAGCTAGTCACTATGATAACTAAAGGAGAATAAACCCCATCCTTTACTGTAAACCTTAAAGATATCTCCCAGAGGAACTTGGTGATCTGCATGGGAGGGAAGAAGGGGGGACTGCACACACCAGAGAAGTCACAGAGCCTTTAAGAATTTGAATAAGTAACTCTAACATCATAGTATTCCATACTTGACTTTTTTTTTCCTTTGGGATCTGTTTTCCTGATTCCACTTCTATCTTGGCAAAGATTAGTCCGATAGCACTGGGATTCTACATGACCAAACCACTTTCAAAGCCAAACACTGATGTAAAATTGTCATTGAATGGGGGATGCACAAGATTTCATGCTGGCAGACTACTCCAGTGACATTTCTTTCCAAGTAATTCAATTATTCATGTGCCAGCCATTTCAAGCAGCATAGTATTTCAATATGACATGGATTATTATCCTGGTTCAATATGAACTAAATCCCTTCACCAAACCAGGTGGGCTCTGATCAGCTTGCAACTCTGTCTCCTGGGGATAATTGCTTGAACTTTTTAGCTTTACATCTTCAGGATTGGTGATCCGGATTGGCCTCTCTTAAGAGTTTCCCAGTTTTTCTAAGCAGTTTTCTTTTGTCTTTATTTTTTGGGTGGTCACTGTAACCATTTCCTCCTTATCTTTTGGCCTAGCTACTATTCCACTAATCTGTGTGGGAATAGAAAAGTTTCTGATGGGAATTTAGTGATTTAATCTTGGATGCAGACTAGCACGACTATGCATCTGATGATTAAAGTTTGGATTGGGGACCAGATTGTTAATTTTGAAGACATGAAATTAGAACCAAAATGACTCATTATTAGATTAAACTGAACCTAATTAGATCAACCATCACTTGACATAAAGGAGAAAAATTCATTTTCTTTCAAATGTGGCAATTTCTAGGAAACTGGCCCCATAATCCTAAATTAAAAGCAGGTTTCCACAAGTTGGATTCTTGCCTGCCTTTCGGCCTCCAGTATTGTGTTTGGTCTGTTTAGTTAGTTAAATAATGGTAACAAAAGAAGACAGGATGGATGATGTTAAATAAAGAGAAATTTAAGAGAGTAATTATGGTATTAGTCTGGGCCAGAAGGTGAGGGGTTGTAAGTAACCAGATATCCATTTTTTAAACAAAATGCAATGTCACCATTAAGTATGACCCTCCTGGATAAACTGTATATTTTATCCCATTCACATTAGCAAGAGAAAGTGAACGATGTGGATAGATATTGGGTGAGACATTTATAGTTTCTGAAAAGTCTTGTAAGAAATCGCTCAAGTTTTTGCTTTAAATAAAGGTGTTAAAATTCCAGTGAAATAGAATATTGTAATAAGTGGCCTGGGTGGAAGGGGGGAGAGACTGTTAATAGCAAGGAGGTCCAATTTCAATAAGCCAAGTACATGGAAGCTTACCTGACTCTCTGCCAGATACCTTGGATGGAAGTACCTACTGAAAAAGTCCAGGACAAAATGAGCAACCGAAGCTATTTATTTCATCTGAAAGACATTAATAAAGGAACTCCATTGATGATGCTTGAAGGGGCTGCTCTAAAGAGGAAGAATAAGCCAAATCTCCTCAAGAAGAGTCAATGGTTCCCTTGGGAGGTCCTTTTGCTCTTTTCAAGGCCCCAGGCTCATCAGTAGTAAATGACTGTTTCCCTGTGTGTAAATAGTTTAAAGGGAGACGGATAGTTTTGGGTGATCTAACCCCTCAAAATATATAGTTTTGGGTGATCTACCCCCTCAAAATATACCAGTTATGTGCTTATTTGTAACTCTATCTCCAAATGTGATGGTTTTTGCTCAAACCCCCTAGATTACTCTTCTCTCAACCTCCAGCACCTCAAATACAATAATCGGGTAGGAGATCTTAAACTGAATCCTGGGTTCTTCCAAGACATTCCATAAAAACTCAACTGCCCTGCATTAACCTATTACCTTGACTCTGGGTCGTTTTCCCCAAGGTCTTCAACTGGATTAGTCTAGCTTTCTTAGAGAGTTCTTTCAAATAATCTCAGTTTTTACCCTATTGCAGGTTGATGAGGAAAAACTTGAGGCACAAAGGAATTGGGTAATTTTTCAGAAAGCATTTAGCCTGGTCAATGATACTGCTGGGGTTGGAAAGAAACAATGAATTTCCTAAGTTTCTTCTTTGGTTTATCCTTCCAAGGTATTTTTTTTTCAAAGTGGAAACTTGAAGTCATTTTTGATACAGTTGAAAATTGTAATGTACATAAAGAGTATTGAATTGAATGACTTAGAAAGTATGTTTTTTTTCATTTATTTCATAAGATTCTGTGATTCTCTTTAAACATCTCTTAAAGGAATTAAACTTCATTAAGTTAAAAAGATAGTTGGGTGTCAATTTTTACACTATCCCCAAATCTAATTCCATCATGCTTTATCTTCCAACAACTCTATATACTCTGGAACTTCCCCTTCCTCCTCTTCATTAAAAATCTATCTCTTGGGGTGGCTAGGTGGTGCAGTGGATAGAGCACCAGCCTTGGAGTCAGGGGTACCTGAGTTCAAATCCGGCCTCAGACACTTAGTAATTACCCCGCTGTGCGGCCTTGGGCAAGCCACTTAATCCCATTGCCTTGCAAAAAAAACTTTAAAAAAATCTATCTCTTGTCCTATCCTGTCAGGAGCCTATTCTCTGTTATATCATCATGGATGATTGTGAAGAGCAGTCAGATTAAACTAATCTTTGTTATTATGATTAGATATCATATTGACATATGCTATATCAACTAATATATTAGGATTCTAACTTTAAACTATAGTTTGATGCAGTTTAAAATTTATACAGTTAAATTTATATATGCCTTTTATGACACATGAAATTGGATTTGGACAAAGAGGACTATTATGACTTTGGGCAAGTTACTTACCTGCTTTAGGCCTCAGTTATCTTATCTGTAAAAATGAAGGGGTTGTAGGGCAGCTAGGTGGCTAGTGGATAGAGCACCGGGTCTGGAGTCATGAGGACCTGAGTTCAAATCCAGCCTCAGACACTTAATAATTACCTAGCTATGTGACCTTGGGCAAGTCACTTAACTTGAATGTCTTTGCATAAAAAAAAGTGACGGGGTAGTGCTAGATAGCCTTAACATCTCTACATAAGAAGAATCTTTAATGGTGATCCTTTTAGCCACTCATGGAGAAAACAGTTTTGATTAATCAATGTTTTTTTCTTCCATATCTTTCAATAATATCAGCCCTATTCTTATCTCTGATCTCTGGAAACATCAACTGTATAGGCTTAAATAACATTGGAAATATTCATTTCCTTTTCCTTCTTTAAAGAGGAGAAAGAAGAAAAAAAATCAAAAGTATTTAAATGAAGAAGCTACTTTTTCTACCAAAAAACTTGGAATGATTTTGGTTTTGGCCCTATGTGACAAAACATAAACCACCCCCAGAGATCAGTGCTTCCAATTCTTGCTGAAGCAGGAAATATTCAATCCAACAGAGTTGGCTGGCCACAGCACTGGGAAGTCCATGCCAGCCAAAGCAATACACCTCGCATGAACCTTACAAACACGATCAGTTTGAAGTGGCCACTCAGTATTGCGTCGGGCACAACACTCGCCTGCCAGTGAAGGCCATGTGTTCACTGTTGGCATGAGTCTTGGAGGTTTACAAGGGAGTGATTACTTGATATAGAAAGGATTTGAAGGAGGAAACACGTAAGGAGAGAGGGAGAGAGCCAGAGAGAGAGCAAGAGAGTCCTTCCTTCTCCAAGAACTTCAGGTGAAAGCCAACATCCTAACCACTGTGACCATATGAGCTCCAACAGCACTTTCCACATGAGTTGGGATTTTGAACCTGGATTCTGGCTTCTGTTCAGAGCTGGCGATGACATTCTATGAGTCGGCATTTCCCCAGCAATAGTAGCCACCACTTAGTTTCCTTCTGTACTTTCTGGTCAATATTCCAGTATACTATGGCCTCACTATCTGAGGTAATCAATTATTCCACTAGATTTCCAGTCTAGCATATGTTAGTTTGATGGGAGTGATTTTTCCCCCTTTGCAATAATAAAGAAAGCCCAGCCAGTAGAGTCTCTGCAAAAAGTTAGTAAATGACAGAAGTTTGAAAAAGAAAGATCCATGAAAGATGTTCTACTCATTTAGATGAAGAAGAGAAGGATATTTCTTTTGGTCCCACCTTTTTTTTTGGTCCTATTGATCGTTCCTCATATACTAACCATTGATATGAAAAATAACCCCCTTTTTTTTTAAAAGATCAGGATACAGCTTATCAAGCAAAGTGGTTTTTTCTGATTTATTTTATTGCATTTTCTCATAATGACAATCAATTGCACATTTAACCTTGTTCTCATTCTCTTTGAAGTTGCTTCCTTGAAATTTCAATGAGAATTTTGCCAGAAAGCTAGGCAAGGTCAGAACCCACACACATGCCTTCTCTTTTTATTGGTGGTATGTTTTAGTTTGGAGTATTTTACAAGTCAGATAGCATTCCATAGATGTTAGCCTGCTATGAAACACAGGTAGGATCCCATTTTTAAAGAATAGAGCAAAACACCAGAATTGCTCTGTTATAACAAGCCTGGTTTTCATAGAAACTAGTGGTTAGAATTTTTCAGCTAAAACAAATGTTTGAGGGTATATAAAATTTACTAACATCTACTGAATAGTAGTAATATTTCCAATACAACACTTTCTAGAAGGAAAAGTACAAGGCAGTAGTGCTACATTTCTGTTTTATAGTTTCCATCATGTTTTGGACCTGCACAATGATAAAAGTTAATGATAGAATGATGTAATGTTGGATTTTATAATTCTTTGTTGTCTTGTTTCTTTATTAGTTTATTATATATAGTGCTTCCTTGGGACTTTAGAAGCAATGGGTTGGTCACAATCCACCTATCAATTAAGTTCACCTATCAATTAAGTTAAAGAGGACAGAGGAAAATGGGACTGTCCCATCCTCTCTTCCTGTCTCCCGCTCCCTTTTAAACCCAAAATGGTGTATGAGTTTTTCCTTCTGTGTGCCCCTTTTTCTCTCTGTTTTTTTCCTGACCTTAGTCTCCAGACGCAAAGTGATTAGCCATTATGGATAGAATTAGTAATAATGAGGCAGCTTGATGTAATGGGGAAAAAAACAATATATTTAAATAATATATACTTCTACCACTTATTAGCTGTGTCTGTAGAGACCAATTAACCATTCTGGTCCTCAGTTTCCTTACCTAAATAATATTTCCCAAATAAGGGGGTAGAACCAGATGATTTCTCAAGTCCATTCCATCTTTGATCCTTTGGCTCTGGCTTTTAGGAGCCAACTAGACCTTCTGACTAGAAAAGGGTGGTTTATTTATAAATTATTAGATGAAGCAAGGGGAGAGACAGACAGACAGACAGTATTTATTAAAAGAAGAATTTAGACTATAACAATGACATTGTAAAAACAAACAACTGTGGAAGGTTTAAGAACTTTGGTCAGTGCACTGGTCAACCATGATTTCAGAAGACTGACTAGGAAGAATGTGACTTACCTCCTTGCAGAGAGGTGATGGACTAAATATGCAGAATGAGACACAATTTTGGATGTGATCAAGATGGAAATTTGTTTTGTTTGACTTTGCAAATGAATCACAAGAGATTTTATTTTTTTTCCTCTTCCAATAGGTATTAGAGAAATGGGAGGGAGAGAAAATACATGCTTATGAACAAAAAAATTAGAAAAGATATACATGAGAATCTTCAGGATAGGAAAATGCAATATTTAATAGAAGAGGAGACAAATGGGCACTTGGAACTAAGTAACAAATAGGAGATGCTTCCTAAAAAAGAAGGAGCTTAGGCCTTAGAAAGTAGCTAAAAGTTCTCCATGTCCTTGTAGATCCATAAAGGGTATGATAAGAAACCATGTGGTTAAGAGTTAGAGGAAGGAGAAAACTCACTAGTAGATGGTGTTTTTCCTGTGAATGAAAATTGAGATAGGCATTTCCCAGAATGCCCTAAGGATTTTTGCCCAATTTAAATTTGCTTTAATTTTAGCAAAACTTTTAATAAATGTCAATCACAGCTAATATCCACCCCACCCTTCCTATTCCCACAATTTACAGTTATTTTGTATATATGTATTGTTGCACATTTCTTTCCCATTACAAGTTTGTTGAGCAGTTTTATTTCTGTCTTAGTAACTTTAGCCCACAATATAGTGTTTGACACCTTTTTTGTTCGGTTGTCATCAGTCATGTCTCACTCTTTGTAAACCCCTTTGGGTTTCCTGGAAAAAAGATATTGGATTGGTTTACCAATTCCTTTCCCTTTCATTTTTATATATAAGGATATGAAGGTAAACAGTATCACTTGACTTTCCCAGGGTCTCCCAGCTATTGAGTGTCTGAGGCCAGAATTTGAACTCAGGAAAATGAGTCTTCTTGACTCCTCCACTTTGCCACCTTGCTACCCATTCATGATATTAGTAGGTGCTTAATAAATATTTCTCAATTGGCTAATAAAGTCATGCAATTCTCGTTGAATGGATGGAGAAAGTGTGTGAGGTAAATATTATACATGTAAGTGGATTTGGAAATTATGAAATGGCCTAGAAATTATTGGTTCCATTATTGATTAGGAAGAAGATCTCTAGTGCAATGTCCCAAGGATCTGTGGTTGATTTTATACTATTGAACATGTTCATAAATTCTCTCTATAAAGACATATGTGATTTATTTATCAAATTTGGAAATGATGTAAAAACTAGAAGATAGTTACTATGCTGATTGAAAATCAGGGTCCAAAATGATTATTACAAGCTTGAACATGGCAGGGGGAAGAAACCTAATAAAATAAAATGTAATACGGATAAATCTTATACTCAGGTTCACAAATGTAAGGTGAGGATGCCATGGATAAACTCTAAGTTGTATTGTGTTGTTTTTTTTTTAATGGGAGATTTTTAATGGATTGTCAACTCAATATGAGTCAGCAGAGTGAGATGACAACTCCCAAAGTAAAGGCAAACTCAGGCTAAATTAAAAGTCATGATATTCAGGGCTACTATACAATACCTTATTTAAACAACATCTGAAATGTTGTATTTTGGCCCTTGGTACTCAACATACAGTGGACACCTAAGCGTTTATTGATTTTGATTTATTTAATTATATTCTTTAAAGAACATGTAAAAATTGTAAAAAATCAAAGGCAAATATTATTACTATCAGAAACATATCACTAAGGAATCTGTGGACAGGGTCCTTGAGTTCAGGGGGTCCTTGAACTTGGATGGGAAAAAATTTCACTAAACTTTAACTAAAATCCTTCCAATGTTTAAAATAATTATTCTGAGAAGAGAGGTCTATAAACTTCTCCAGTCTGCCAAAGGGGTCCATGACCCAAAAAAAAGGTCAAGGATCTTAAGTTAGATCAGAATAATGAGTTTATGCAATATGAAGATCAGTTGAAGGAATGGGGGTCTTTAGTCTGGAGAAGATAAGCCTTGGGGAGGCACAAAATAACTGTTTTCAAATATTTGATGGCCTATGATATGGAAATAGGATTACACTTTTTTCCTCCACTCAACTTTATTTTATTTCCAGTTCTAAATTCTCTTGTTCCCATACACCCAACATATAGAGAAAAGAAGAAATACAAATTAAGATAAGACCTAACCAAAAGTATTGGAGAGAAGTTGTAAACAGATATATTTTAAAATTAGGAGAATCTTCCTTGTGTTTGAGGCTATCCAAAGACAGAATGGACTGCCTCAGTCAAGTTATCAATCAACAGGCTGAAGGTCTCACTGAAGGTCTCCAAGGAAAGAGAGGAATGATGATTGTAGAGTAGATTCTTGTTCAAGTATGTTTTGAACTGAAGAGCTCCTGGGGATTCTTGTGACCTGAGAGACTGTGATTCTGGTACCATAAAATCTTTTAGTTTTCATGGAGACATATAATGAGCTGTTTCATATGTAATCAACAGTAAGATATATTTAAGAAGAGATAGTCAGGAAGAAACCCCAAATCACAAAATCTATTCACAAAACTAAAGGTCTTCATAGGTCCCAGTAGTGTAAAAAAAAAATTGTCAGGTGTTCAATAGCTGAGAATCTGGATATTTTCCAAAGTATTCTCATAATAGCAACTTTAAGTGACCTGAGCATGTAAGTGAACCTAGATTGATTGGCAGGGACTGTGAGGGCCTGTTGACAGGTCTCTGACAGTTATATGGATAGGTAGTGCAGTAAATAGAGTACTGGACTTGAAATTCAAAAGTCACTTATTGCATTTCTGCTATGTTCAAATATTACAAGAAGTTTCATCTTTATGAATTCAAATTGGGGTCTTAGATACTTACTAAATGTATGACCCTGGATAAGTCACTTAACCCTGTTTGCCTCAAATGTCCTCATCATTATAATGAAGAGATAACAATCCACTCCAGTTATCTCTAACAAGTAAATCCCAATGGGGTCATGAAGATTTGGACACAACTGAAAATGAGTGGAAAAAACCCTCTGGACCTGACTATCCTAGCATCTCCTCTTTTATTAGGAAGGGGGAAAATATTATATACAAAGTCAAGAGCTATGTAGGTTTCTGAGTCTAAAACCAGACTTGGACTTGGAAAGATTGTGGTCATCCTTTTCCCAACGGAAGGAGAAAAAAAGGATTTTGAGAGTAGGCTATGGAGCTCCTTGGACAACCAGTTGATCTTACCAAACAGTATGATGAGGTAAGTGTAAATAAGACAAAAAGCATATGGATAAAAATTTCCCTTGGAATATTCAGGGAGTTGAAAAAATGAAAGGAAAATGTACTTGGAAAAATCAGCCTTGAGGTTTTTGGGTAAAAAAACACACACATAATTTAGGAAGTTCAACCATCCCTTAAAAATGTCTGGAGTTGCTTTTTTATACCCTAGAGGAACACATCATTTAGATTATCTATTAGGAACTATGAATCAAATTCAGAAGTCACTTATTGAATCTCTACTATGTGTAAATACTGCATTAGGTGATAAGGGAACTATAACCATAACAGCAAGTTAGGTAATAGTCTGGATTCATGGACATTTATAGTTTGATAAGGAAATATTGAAACATATAATCATTAGATGACAACCAAAAGTAAATGAACAAAAGAGCAACAAAAGAAAAATTTTACAGCAGGATCCACAGAGGGATGGTTATTGCCACCCAGAAAAGAATCAGGGAAGATTCCATGAAGCATGAAATATCTCCATTAAACTATAAGGATCAAATTGGGGTCTAAAGAATAATATCATAGAATCATAAAATTTCCCAGTGGGTAATTTATTGGTATTAAACATTATGGCATCTTGTTAGATACTGCATGAAGGATTTATGGAAGGATATGGGCAAAAAAATCTTGGAGGGACATGGAAAAAAAATTGTGGATTGACAAACTGAAGCAAACTTGTGGTTGGGTATATAAATTGGATGACAACTTCAGAAAAGGGGGTAATCAGTCAGGAAGGCATAATATAATAGGAAAGGTGGGGGGGGGGGGGTCTTTTACTAACCAGACATCAGTCAGTCCATCAACACGCATTGGTTAGGCTATCATCTTTAGGAACTCTGTTAGAAACTTAAGCACACAAAACCAAAACCAGTCCCTGTCCTCAATAATCTTAACATTCTAACAAGAGAAAACAACACATATGGATATAAGTAAATATAAAGTATTTAGAGTGATGGGGAAATGGTACTAGCTTGTTGGCAGGATCAGGAAAAGAAGACCTTGTGTAAGATTGTGGCAGATATGAGAAAAATGTAACACATTTGAGGGACAAATCATGCAAAAGAAATGAAAGATGGAATGCTATGTAGGATGCCAATTTGACCCAAATATAGACAGTACAAAAGGGGATGGATAACAATTCTGGGATAGAGGAATTTGTATTTTATTCTGAAGGCAATAAGGAACTATTAGAGGTTTTTGAGCAGTGGAAATGGTACAGTCAGAATGGTATTTTAATTAAAATTTCTTTTGTAATTGCATGAAAGATGAATTGAAGTAGGACCTGAGGCACAGAGGTCAACTGGGGGGGGGTTATTATAATAGTCCAGGAAAAAATGTAATGGGGTATTGAAATATGATGATTGTGTGAATGAAGACATGGAGATTTATGTGCAACATAATGGGAATGACTAAGAATAGAAGAGAAAAGGATAACTTAAAGGTTGAAAACTTGGGGTACCTAGGAGGAGACTGGTTTGCTTGTCAGAAAGAGAAGAGTTAGGAATAAAAGCAGTTTTTTGTTTGTTTGTTTCAAGAAGGGGGGGGCAAGAGAAATGAGTTCTCATTTTGTCCCTATTAATTTGAGATGTTCAGGGAACATCTAGTTAGAAATATTCAGAGAATTTGATTGAGGATGTGGAAATGGAACTTAGGAGAAAAACTAGAGCTAGATATAGAGTTATAAGAGTCATTCTCATGGAGATGATCATTGAAAACATGGAAACTAATGAGAGAACTAATAGAGAGGATGTTGGGAAAAGAAGAGAAAAAAAAGAAAGGACATCCTTCAGATAGCTTTCTGTGCCAAAAGTAGATAGCTGATAAATGTATGATTAGGCTTTAATGATAATTTTATTCTTCAAAAAGTAGAAGAGAGGGAAAAAAATAGTCCATTTTTACTTTGCTTTTGTTTGCTCTGTTGAGATTATGCCCAAATCCCTTAATAGAAGCAACTACCAAGAGAAGTTTAGTTAAGAACCACCTGAATAGGAATAGCAAAGAGATCAAAACAAGATGTCTGTTCACCAAGAGAAAAACATTGCTTGTCAAAGATGTGCTTCACCGAGTCCATAAAAAGAGAGAGAATTCATCCCAACATATGTTAAGTTTCTCCAGATTTCAAGTATTTGGTTGATATTATACTGCATTAAGCCCCAAAACCACTTTAGGAACTCTCTAAGTCCATTTCCCATGACTAGTCAAGAGAGTTAGGGTTAAGAATACCCACTGAATAAATCAAAGAGATGAAGAATGGACACAGTTCAGATCATGAAGTGCAGTGGATCCTCTAGTGCCCTAAGTAAATTCAACAAGATAGTATGGCCTCACTGAATAAAAAGGTTAGGGGGTTGACTGTTAACATGGACTTGATCTCCAAAGAAACAAAATGGGGGGGGGGGACCTCAAAGGACATTTGAAAGATATCTAAGGAAGGAAGAAAAGTATTGTTTATGAATTTTCGATTAATAAGCCCTGCTAAACCCCTCTACAAATATTAACTCATTTGATCTTCACCAACAATCCTGAGAAGTAGAAGAAACTATTTTAATTCATTTATAATGATATAATTGAAGAGAATGAAGGTAAACCGAGATTAAGGGGACTTGCCAGCTAGTAAATTTTGGAAGTTAGGTTTGAATTTAAATCTTCTCTGACTCCAAGGTGAGAACTTCAAACTTGCCACCTATCCAGCAGTTGAATTGACTAGAGTCAGATGGCCAAGTTCACATCTTTGATTTTTGGAGTGACCTAAGAGACTTACCGAAGCTGAACTGAAGAAAAACAACCATGAAGCTTATGGAGTATGAATTTCCCAAGTTGTCAGAGGGGGTCCCTATGTGGGAGTTAATAATTTAATCTCCCATCAGAACTATCCCACTTTTAGTCAATTGATAAGTTGCTCATTGGAAAAAGTGCCCCCATGGGCCAGATGGACAAAACTGCTCTTGTAGACACAAGTAGGAGCCCAAACTCTGCCAAGGAACCCAAACCAATGAGAAAGTCAGAGTATAGCTTAAGAATGGGTCACATTCTGTGACTTACCTAACTCAGTAGTTATTCTTTTTTTGTCTGTGATAGAACCTTATGACAATTGGATAAAAGCCTACAGACCCCTTCTAGAATTATGTTTTTAAATGCACAAAATAAAATACATTGAATTGCAAGGGAAATTAATTTTATCGAAATATAATTATCAAAATGTGTTAAAAAAAATGTCCTAGGGGTTCAGAAGCCCTAGGTAACTAATCAAACCAGATCTTGTAAGGAGCCAATGTAGATTGTCAATTTTGGAAATGGGTTTGCCAGGATGCTCTTTGAGGCCATCCCGTGGTTGATACCTGTGATATACTTGTAGAGAAATTTCATTTCAAGAAGTGATAATCCTGTCTGATGTTAAAAGACCAACTGAGAATTTCCTTCTGAAAAGAATTGTTTTTTAAAGACTTTTTAAAAAATTTTACATCACTTTTATTTCCAAATATATCCTACCCCACTCTCATCCCCCATTCAATGAGCCAGGAAAATAAAAATTTAGAAGTGTGTACTGTCAGGAGGTAGGGAGGAGGTATATAAGCAATTTTTGTAAGTCTTGCGTCATTGAATAGGAAGATTTAGCTGTACCTGAGCCTGCTGCCAGGTCCATGGGATTCTTGTTAGAGGGGAACCTGAGCTTGTCTTCTCTCACTTTTATTTAATCCAGGTGGGAAGGACAGTGGGGGGGGGGGGGAGGGAAGTACCCTTTTGGCAAAGGAGCACCTGGACTCATGTTTCTTTCAGGGGACTTTTTACATCCTGGTCTAAGCCTTCATCACATCTTCTTGTGTGGCTGCTGGGGAGCCCATAACTGGAAAAAAATCAAAAGAATAAATTTTTCAGTAGAACTAACTGCAGAGTCCCCAAATTTAGTGGTTATGCCACTAACCAACTACATCAAATGAATGTCATATACTGTATCTTAAGAATAGTCATTCCAAAAATCTGGGTAACAAAGTCTTTTGTGTTTCTTAGGTTTTCAGTTAAGTTTAACATCTGGTAATTATTTGTGAATTGGACCATTCTAGAGTCAGAAATCAGAAAGACAGCAGGTCAGAACCTCAATGTTCTCATTCATCCCTATGGCCCATTTATCATTGATTTATAGAGTGCATGTGAAGAGAGGTTGTTGGTGGTCTTATTTTTGGAGAGGACCAATGACATCATAGGAGATGTCTTAACTTGCCTATGAATTATATTTAATAGAAACAGAGTTGCACAGTTGTCAGCTTCATCCCTCTCTTCTATAGTCATCAAAATGGCAAGACAAAAGTTGGGATAATTGGCAATGGCATGGGATACTGTGGATAACCTTGGCATCTTTGATGTCTGCCCAAGCTCTAAGAACTCCCCAGTGTCTTCTTCAGTCACCTTTATGATCTTTGGAACAAATTGTTTTCAGTCCTCCAAACAGCCAATGAATGTCTTCACATATTCAGGGTAGACATCCCCCTAACTTACCGACAGATTTGAGGCCTGCCAGTTCCCCATAACTTGGTTTGGTCCATCTTCTGAAATAGTTTGTGCCTATTTGGTACAAATAGCTTGTGCTTCTTGGGAGCCACAGGTTAGAGTTGGGTGGCAGGAGAACTCCCAAAGTGGATGAGCAGCACTGAAAAAAACTCAGCAAACCCTCACATCAGAGAAGCCATAGAAAAGGACATTTGTATAAAACATGTCAGTAGAAGAGAGAATTACTTCTTGTAGAATGGTTGTAT